>NC_092379.1:50151736-50311621 GCF_030028105.1 Mobula birostris
CCTCCGTAAATCACTTCTGCACCCTTTCCAGTCACACGGATTCTTGCCTCTCGGCAGGTGGGGCATACACACACACACACACACACACACACACACACACACACACACACACACTCACACACACACACACACACACACACACACACACACACACACACACACACACACACACACATACACACTCGCCCTCTTCACCCCTTCACCCTCTTAGCCCTCTTTTGCCCCATTACACCTCTTACCTCCTCTTTGCCCTATTACACCTCTTACCTCCTCTTTCCCTTCTCCCATCAACCCTGACCCCCTCTTCTCCCTCTCCCCACCACATCTCCCTCTCTGCCATCTCCCCTGCCTCCTTCCTCTCTCGCTCACCATACCTCTGCCCCTGTCCATCCCTCCCCGTTCACCCCCTCTCCACCCTCTCGCCTTCCGTCAGTCTCTCCTCTCCATCCTTCACCAGTCTCCCTCGTTGGAGGGGTGGAGGTGACTCGTTGGGGGGGTCGAGGAGACTGGTTGGGGGAGTGGAGGAGACTCGGGGGGGTGGAGGAGACTTGTTGGTGGGGTGGAGGAGACTCGTTGGGAGGGGGTGGAGGAGACTTGTTGGTGGGGTGGAGGAGACTCGTTGGAGGGGGTGGAGGGAGACTCGTTGGGGGGGGTGGAGGAGACTCGTTGGGGGGTGGAGGAGACTCGTTGGGTGGGTGGAGGAGACTTGTTGGAGGGGTGGAGGGAGACTCGTTGGAGGGTGGAGGAGACTCGTTGGGGGAGTGGAGGAGACTCATTGGGGAGGGGGGTGGAGGAGACTCGTTGGGGGGGGTGGAGGAGACTCGGGGGGTGGAGCAGACTCATTGGATGGGGGTGGAGGAGATTCATTGGGGGGTGGAGGAGACTCGGTGGGTGGTGGAGGAGACTCGTTGAGGGGGGCGGAGGAGACTCGTTGGAGAGGGGGGTGGAGGAGACGTTGGGGGTGTGGAGGAGACTCGTTGGGGGGGTGGAGGAGACTCGTTGGGGAGGGGGTGAAGGGGACTCGTTGGGGGGTGGAGGAGACTCGTTGGGGTGGTGGAGGAGACGCGGAGGGGTGGAGGAGACTCATTAGGGGGGGCGGAGGAGACTCGTTGGGGGGGGAGGTGACTCGGGGAGGGGGGTGGAGGAGACTCGTTGGGGGGGTGGAGGAGACGCGGAGGGTGGAGGAGACTCGTTGGAGGGGGTGGAGGAGACTCGGCGAGGTGGAGGAGACTCGGGGGGCGGAGGAGACTCGTTGGGGGGGTGGAGGAAACTCGTTGAGGGAGGAGACTCGTTGGGGGGGTGGAGGAGACTCGGGGGGGTGGAGGAGACTCGTTGGAGGGGGGGTGGAGGAGACTCGGGGGGGTGGAGGAGACTCGTTGGAGGGGCTGGAGGAGACTCGGGGGGGGTGGAGGAGACTCGTTGGGGGGCGGAGGAGACTCGTTGGGGGGGGTGGAGGAAACTCGTTGGGGGAGGAGACTCGTTGGGGTGGTGAAGGAGACTCGTTGGAGGGGGGTGGAGGAGACTCGTTGGGGGAGGGGGTGGAGGAGACTCGTTAGGGGGTGGAGGAGACTCGTTGGGGGAGGGGGGTGAAGGGGACTCGTTGGGGGGTGGAGGAGACTCGTTGGGGGTGGTGGAGGATACGCGGGGGGGGGTGGAGGAGACTCATTAGGGGGGGCGGAGGAGACTCGGGGGGGGTGGAGGTGACTCGGGGAGGGGGTGGAGGAGACTCGTTGGGGGGGGTGGAGGAGACTCGTTGCGGGAGTGGAGGAGACTCGTTGGGGGGGGTGGAGGAGACTCGGAGGGTGGAGGAGACTTGACGGGTGGTGGGAGGAGACTCTTTTGGGGGGGGGGAGTGGGATGCGGGGTGGCTGTTAACAGAAGTGGGTCGGGGTCCAATTGTGGACAGTAGGTGGGTTGAAGGATTAATCAAGTCAATATAACTCAATCTCTCGTGTCCCGAAAACATCCTCGTAAATCACTTCTGCACCCTTACCAGCCACACGGATGGTTGCCTCTCGGCAGGTAGGACATACACACAGACACAGACACACACACACACACACACACACACACACTCACACACACACACACACCACACACACATACTCACACACACACAAACACACCCCCGCCCTCTCTCCCTTGCACTCTTAGCCTTCTTTGCCCTATTACACCTCTTACACCCACCTACCTCTCCTCTCCCTTCTCCCATCAACCCTCGCACCAACACCCCCGGCCTCTCTCCCCATCTCCCCTGCCTCCTTCCCCTCCCCCCTCACCATCCCTCTGCCCCTGTCCATCCCTCCCCCTTCACCCTCTCAACCCTCTCCCCTTCCATCAGTCTTCCCTCTCCATCCTTCACCAGTCTCCCTCCCCCCCCGTCTCCCTCCCTCTCCGTCTTCCTCCCCGTCTTTCATCCCCGTCTCCCCCCCACTATCACCCCTTCTCTTCATCCCCACTGTCTTCCCAACACCCTCCTCACCTCCTCTACTGCGCTCTCCTCACCCTCCCTGCCACTCTCTGCCCCTGCGCTCTCTTTCCCCCGACCCTCTGTCCGTATCATTAACCCTGTGACGACGTATTCATTTTCCCCTCTCTCTTCCCCTCAGCGAATTGCCCGCCTCCTCCGCCACCCCCTGGACAAATGGGGAATACCTGGCAGCAGTTACGGTGAGTGCTACCATTTCTCGTGCCTCCCTGTCACTCCCTCCTCCCTCCCTCCCCTCCTTCTCCATCTCCCTGCCAACCTCCGCCTCCCAAATACCTCCCGCCCCCTTCTTGTGCCCCCTTCTCGCCCTGCATTTCTCACCGCTTTCCCGCTCACCCCCATTCTCGCCTCCTCCTTCTCGTCCCCCCACTTCTCTGAACCCCGCCTTCTTTGACCCATATCTCGAACCACCCCCCTCAAACCCTCCCTTTCGAAACCCTATCCTCTCCACCACTTCCCCTTTCCCCCTTCTTGACCACCCCCTCAACACTCCCTGGAACCCCCCTCCTCTCCCCCCTCTTCCCCTCCCCCCCACTTCTTGACCACCCTACCCGCCTCCTAACTCGCCCCCTCTAATCGCCCCCCCCTTCTCACTCCCCCTCCCCGTGAAAGCTCCGTGCGCTTTCAGTGGATCAGGGTAACGGAGGGGATCCCAGTTGATTGGTTTGGGGAGGGGTTGGAGGAGACTCATGGGGGGGGGTGGAGGACAGTCGTTGAGGGGGTGGAGGAGACTCGTTGAGGGGGTGGAGGAGCCTCGGGGGGGGTTGAAGGAAACTCGTTGGGGTGGGGGTGGGGGGAGACTCGGGGGGTTGAAGGAGACTAATTGGGGGGGGTGCAGGAGACATTGGGGGGGTGGAGAAGACTCGTTGGGGGGTGGAGGAGACATTGCGAGGGGGGTGGAGGAGACTCATTAGGGGGACAGAGGAGACTCCTTGTGGGGGTGGAGGAGACTCGTTGAGGGATGTAGAAGATTCGTTGGGGGAGGTGGAGAGAGACTCGTTGGTGGGGCGGAGGAGACTCGTTGAAGGGTGGAGGAGGCTCGTTGGGGGGTGGAGGAGCCTCGGGGGGGGTTTGAAGGAAACTCGTTGGGGTCGGGGTGGAGGAGACTCGGGGGGTTGGAGGAGACTCGGGGGGTGGAGGAGACTCATTGGGGGGTGGAGGAGACTCGGGGGGTTGGAGGAGACTCGTTGGGGGGGTGGAGGAGACTCGTTGGGGGGGTAGAGGAGACATTGGGAGGGGGTGGAGGAGACTCATTGGGGGGCGGAGGAGACTCGTTGGAGGGGGGGTGGAGGAGACTCGGGGGGTGGAGGAGACTCGTTGGAGGGGCTGGAGGAGGACTCGGGGGGGGGGGGGTGGAGGAGACTCGTTGGGGGGCGGAGGAGGACTCGTTGGGGGGGGTGGAGGAAACTCGTTGGGGGAGGAGACTCGTTGGGGTGGTGAAGGAGACTCGTTGGGGGGATGTAGGAGACTCGTTGGGTGGGTGGAGGTGACTCAGGAGGGTGGAAGAGCCTCGTTGGGGAGTGGAGGAGACTTGTTGGGGATGTGGAGGAGCCTCGTTGGGGGAGGTGGAGGAGACTCGTTGGAGGGGAGGAGACTCGTTGTGGGAGGGTGGAGGAGACTCGTTGGGAGGGTGGAGGAGACTCGTTGGGGGGGTGGAGGAGACTCGGGGGGGTTGGAGGAAACTCGTTGGGGTGGGGGTGGAGGAGAGACTCGGGGGGTTGGAGGAGACTCGTTGGCGGGGGTGGAGGAGACTCAGGGGGGGTTGGAGAAAACTCGTTGGGGTGGGGGGTGGGGGAGACTTGGTGGTTTGGAGGAGACTAGTTGGCGGGGTGGAGGAGAGACTCGTTGGGGGGATGTAGGAGATTCGTTGGGGTGGTGGAGGAGACTCGTTGGTGGGGCGGAGGAGACTCGTTGGAGGGTTGGAGGAGACTCGTTGGGGGGTGTGCAGGAGACACGTTGGGGTGGTGGAAGAGACTCGGGCGGGTGGAGGATCCTCGTTCGGGGGGGGTGGAGGAGACTCGTTGGGGGGGGTGTAGGAGACTCGTTGGGGGGGTTGGAGGAGACTCGGGAGCGTGGAGGAGCCTCGTTGGGGAGGTGGAGGAGACTCGTTGGGGAGGTGGAGGAGCCTCGTTGGGGGAGGTGGAGGAGACTCGTTTGAAGGGAGGAGCCTTGTTGTGGGGTGGCGGAGGAGACTCATTGGCGGGGTGGAGGAGACTCGTTGGGGGGGGTGGGGGAGACTCGTTGGGGGGGGTGGGGGGACACTCGTTGGGGAAGTGGAGGAGACTCGTTGGGGGTGATGGAGGAGACTCAGGAGGGGTGGAGGGAGCCTCGTTGGGGGGGTGGAGGAGACTCGTTCGGTGGGTGGAGGAGACTCGTTGGAGGGGGAGGAAACTCGTTGTGGGGGGGGGGTGGAGGAGACTCGTTGGAGGGTGGAGGAGACTCGTAGGGGGGGTGGAGGAGACTCGGTGGGGTGGCGGAGGAGACTCATTGGGGGGTGGAGGAGACTCGTTGGCGGGGGGTGGAGGTGACTGGTTGGGGGGGCTTGGAGAAGATTCGTTGGAAGGGGGTGGGAGGAGACTCGGAGGGGTGGAGGTGACTGGTTGTGGGGGTTGGAGGAGACTCGGGGGGTGGAGGAGATCGGCGAGTGGAGGAGACTCGTTGGGGGATTGAAGGAGACTCGTTGGGCGAGGGGGTGGAGCAGACTCGTTGGCGGGGGTGGAGGATACTCGTTGGGAGGGGGGTGGAGGAGACTCGGGGGGGGCTGGAGGAGATCGGCGAGTGGAGGAGACTCGTTGGGGGATTGAAGGAGACTCGTTGGGGAGGGGGGTGGAGCAGACTCGTTGGCGGGGGTGGAGGATACTCGTTGGGAGGGGGTGGAGGAGACACGTTGAGGGGGTGGAGGAGACCTCGTGGGGTGGAGGAGACTCGTTGGGGGGAGTGGAGGTGACTGGTTGGGGGGCTTGGAGAAGATTCGTTGGAAGGGGGTGGAGGAGACTCGGAGGGGTGGAGGTGACTGGTTGTGGGGGTTGGAGGAGACTCGGGGGGGTGGAGAAGATCGCGGCGAGTGGAGGAGACTCGTTGGGGGATTGAAGGAGACTCGTTGGGGGAGGGGGGTGGAGCCAGACTCGTTGGCGGGGGTGGAGGATACTCGTTGGGAGGGGGTGGAGGAGACTCGGGGGGGGGTGGAGGAGATCGGCGAGTGGAGGAGACTCGTTGGGGGATTGAAGGAGACTCGTTGGGGAGGGGGTGGAGCAGACTCGTTGGCGGGGGGTGGAGGATACTCGTTGGGAGGGGGTGGAGGAGACACGTTGAGGGGGTGGAGGAGACTCGTGGGGTGGAGGAGACTCGTTGGGGGAGTGGAGGTGACTCGGGGGGTGGAGGAGATTCGGCGGGTGGAGGAGACTCGTTGGGGGGGTGGAGGAGACACGTTGGAGGAGTGGAGGAGACTCGTTGGGGAGGGGGTGGTGGAGACTCATTTGGGGGGCGGAGGAGACTCATTGGGGGTGGAGGAGGCTCGTTGAGGGGGTGGAGGAGACTCGTGGGGTGGAGGAGACTCGTTGGGGGAGTGGAGGTGACGGGGGGTGGAGGAGATTCGGCGGGTGGAGGAGATTCGGCGGGTGGAGGAGACTCGTTGGGGGGGTGGAGGAGACACGTTGGAGGAGTGGAGGAGACTCGTTGGGGAGGGGGTGGTGGAGACTCATTTGGGGGGCGGAGGAGACTCATTGGGGGTGGAGGAGGCTCGTTGAGGGGGTGGAGGAGACTCGTGGGGGGGGATGGAGGAGACTCGTTGGGGGGGGTGGAGGAGACTGGTTGGGGGGGTTGGAGGAGACTCGGGGGGGTGAAGGAGACTCGGGGGGGTGGAGGAGACTCGTGGGGGGGGGGGTGGAGGAGACCCGGCGGGTGGAGGAGACTCGTTGGGAGGGGGTGGAGGAGACTCGGGGGGGTTGGAGGAGACTCGGGGGGGGGGGGTGGAGGAGACCCGGCGGGTGGAGGAGACTCGTTGGGGAGGGAGTGGAGGAGACTCGTCGGGGGGGTGGAGTATACTCGTTAGGAGGGGGTGGAGGAGACTCGTTAGGTGGGTGGAGGAGACTCGTTGGAAGGAAGGAGACTCGTTGTACTGCGGTGGAGGAGACTCGTTGAGGGGGTAGAGGAGACTCGTTGGGGGGTGAAGGACACTCGTTGGGAGGGTGTAGAGGAGACTCGTTGGGGGAGTGGAGGAGACTCGTTGGCGGGGGTGGAGGAGCCTCGTTGGGGAGGTGGTGGAGTCTCTTTGGAGGGGAGGAGACTCGTTGTGGTGGGTGGAGGAGACTCGTTGGAGGGGTGGAGGAGACTCGTTGGTGGGGTGGTGGAGACTCGGGTTGATGGAGGAGCCTCGTTGTGGGGGTGTAGGAGACTCGTTGGGGAGGGTGTGGAGGAGACTCGTAGCGGGGGTGGAGGAGATTCGGGGGGTGGAGGAGACTGGTTCGGGGGTGGAGGAGACTGGTTGGGGGGGCGGAGGAGACTCGTAACGGGGGTGGAGGAGACTGGTTCGGGGGTGGAGGAGACTGGTTGGTGGGGCGGTGGAGACGCGTTGGTGTTGGAGGAGACTCGTTGAAGCGGGGTGGAGGAGACTCGTTGGGGAGGGGTTGAAGGAGACTCGTTGGGGGGGTGGAGGATCGTTGAGAGGGGGCGGAGGATACTCGTTGGGGAGGGGGTGGAGGAGACTCGGGAGGGTGGAGGAGACTCGGGGGTGTGGAGGAGACTCGTTGGGGGAGTGGAGGAGACTCGTTGGGGAGGGGGTGGAGGAGAATCGTTGGGGGGGTGGAGGATACTCGTTGGGAGGGGGTGGAGGAGACTCGTTGAGGGGGTGGAGGAGTCCCGTTGGGGGAGTGGAGGAGACTCGCAGGGTGGAAGAGACTCGTTGGCAGGGGCTGTAGGAGACTCGGCGGGTGGAGGAGACTCGTTGGGGGGGGCGGAGGAGGCTCGTTGGAGGGTGGAAGAGACTCGTTGGGGGCGTGGAGGAGACTCGGTGGTGTGGCAGAGGAGACACATTGGGGGGTTGGAGGAGACTCGTTGGGGAGGGGGCGGAGGAGACTCGTTGGTGGGTGGAGGAGACTCGGCGGGTGGAGGAGACACGTTGGAGGGGTGGAGGAGACTCGTTGGGGGGGTGGAGGAGAGTCGTTGGGGGGGTGTGGAGGATACTCGTTGGGAGGGGGTGGAGGAGACTTGTGGGGTGGAGAAGACTCGTGCGGGGGGTGGAGTAGACTCGTTGGGGAGTGGGCGGAGGAGACTCGTTGGCAGAGTGGAGCAGACTCGAGGGGTGGAGGAGACTCGTGGGAGGGGTGGAGGAGAATCGTTGGGGAGGTGGAGGAGACTCGTTGGGGAGGGGGTGGAAGAGACTCGGGAGGGTGGAGGAGACTCGGGGGGTGTGGAGGAGACTCATTGGGGGAGTGGAGGAGACTCGTTGGGGAGGGGGTGGAGCAGACTGGTTGGGGGAGTGGAGGATACTAGTTGGGGGGTGTAGGAGACTCTTTAGGGGGGTGGAGGAGACTCGCGAGGGTGGAGAGCCTCGTTGGGGAGGTGGAGGAGACTCGTTGGAAGGAAGGAGACTCGTTGTAGGGGGTGGGGGAGACTCGTTGGGAGGGTGTGGAGGAGACTCGTTGGGTTGGTGGAGGAGACTCGTTGGTTGGTGGAGGACGCTCGTTGAGGGGGTGGAAGAGACTCGTTGGGAGGGTGTGGAGGAGACTCGGGGGAGTGGAGGAGACTCGTTGGGTGGGTGGAGGAGATTCGTTGGGAGGGGGTGGAGGAGACTCGTAGGGGGTGTGGAGCAGACTGGTTGGGGGGGGTTGGAGGAGATTAGGGAGGGGTGGAGGAGACTCGGCGGGTGGAGGAGACTCCTTGGGGGGGTTGAAGGAGACTCGGGGGGGGGGTGAAGGAGACTCGTTGGGGGAGTGGAGGAGACTCGTTCGGGAGGGGGTGGAGGAGACTCGTTGGGGGGGTGGAAGACACTCGTTGGGAGAGGGTGGAGGAGACTCGTTGAGGGGGTGGAGGAGACTCGTGGGGTGGAGGAGAATCGTGGGGGGTGGAGGAGACTCGTTGGGGGAGGGGAGGAGACTCGGCGGGTGGAGGAGACTCGGCGGGGGTGGAATAGACTCGTTGGGGGAGTGGAGGAGACTCGGCGGGTGGAGGAGACTCGCGGGGTGGAGGAGACTCGTTGGAGAGGGGGTGGAGGAAACTAGTTGGGGGGGTGGAGGATACTCGCTGGGAGGGGTGGAGGAGTCTCGTTGAAGGGGTAGAGGAGACTCGTGGGGTGGAGGAGACTCGTGGGGGGTAGAGGAGACCCGTTGGGGGAGTGGAGGAGACTCGGGGGGTGGAAGAGACTCGTTGGCAGTTGGTGGAGGAGACTCGGCGGGTGGAGGAGACTCGTTGGGGGGTGAAGGAGGTTCGGGGGGTGGAGGAGACTCGTTGGGGAGGGGGCGGAGGAGACTCGTTGGCGGGGTGGAGGAGACTCGTGGGGGGGTGGAGGAGACTCGTTGGGCAGAGGGTGGAGAAGACTCGTTGGGAGGGTGAGGGAGACTCGTTGGGGAGGGGTGGAGGAGAGTCGTTGGGGGAGTGGAGGAGACTCATTGAGGGGGTGGAGCTCTCTCGTTGGGTGGAAGTGGAGGAGACTCGTTGGGGGGGCGGAGGAGACTCATTGGGGGGAGGAGACTCGCTGGTGGGGCGGAGGAGACTCGTTTGGGGTGTGCAGGAGACTCGTTGGGGGGGTGGAGGTGACTCGTTGAAGGGGGTGGCGGAGACTCGGGAGGGTGGAGGAGTCTCGTTGGGGGGGTGGAGGAGTCTCGTTGGGGGAGTGTAGGAGACTCGTTGGGGGGGTGGAGGAGACTCGGGAGGGTGGAGAGCCTCGTTGGGGAGGTGGAGGAGACTCATTGGGGGAGTGGAGGAGACTCGTTGGGGGGGGGTGGAAGAGATTCGTTGGGTGGGGGTGGAGGAGACTCGTTGGGGGAGAGGAGGAGACTCGTTGGGGTAGGGGTGGAGGAGCCTCGTTGGGGGGGTGGAGGAGACTCGTTGGTGGGGCGGAGGAGACTGGTTGGGGGTGTGCAGGAGACTCGTCGGGGTGGTGGAGAAGACTCGTGGGGTGGAGGAGACTCGTGGGGGATGGAGGAGACTCGTTGGGGGAGTGGAGGAGACTCGGGGGGTGGAGGAGACTCGTTGGGGGAGTGGAGGAGACTCGTTGGGGGGGGGTGGAGGAGACTCGTTGGGAAGAGGGTGGAGGAGACACATAGGGGGGCGGAGGAAACTTGGGGGTTGGAGGAGACTCGTTGAGGGGGTGTAGGAGACTCGTTCGGGAGGGTGTGGAGGAGACTCGTAACGGGGGTGGAGGAGACTCGGGGGGTGGAGGAGACTGGTTCGGGGGTGGAGGAGACTGGTTGGTGGGGCGGTGGAGACTCGTTGGTGTTGGAGGAGATTCGTTGAAGCGGGGTGGAGGAGACTCGTTGGGGAGGGGTTGAAGGAGACTCGTTGGGGGGGTGGAGGATCGTTGGGAGGGGGCGGAGGATACTCATTGGGGAGGGGGTGGAGGAGACTCGGGAGGGTGGAGGAGACTCGGGGGGGGGTGGAGGAGACTCGTTGGGGGAGTGGAGGAGACTCGTTGGGGAGGGGGTGGAGGAGAATCGTTGAGGGGGTGGAGGAGACTCTTTGGGGGAGCGGAGGAGACTCGCAGGGTGGAAGAGACTCGTTGGCAGGGGCTGTAGGAGACTCGGCGGGTGGAGGAGACTCGTTGGGGGGGGCGGAGGAGGCTCGTTGGAGGGTGGAAGAGACTCGTTGGGGGGGTGGAGGAGACTCGGTGGTGTGGCAGAGGAGACACATTGGGGGGGTGGAGGAGACTCGTTGGGGAGGGGGCGGAGGAGACTCGTTGGTGGGGTGGAGGAGACTCGTTGGGAAGAGGGTGGAGGAGACACATTGGGGGGCGGAGGAAACTGGGGGGTGGAGGAGACTCCTTGGGGGGGGGTGAAGGAGACTCGGGGGGGGTGGAGGAGACTCGTAGGGGAGTGGAGGAGACTCGGGGAGGGGGTGGAGGAGACTCATTGGGGGGGTGGAAGAGACTCGTTGGGAGAGGGTGGAGGAGACTCGTTGAGGGGGTGGAGGAGACTCGTGGGGTGGAGGAGACTCGTGGGGGGTGGAGGAGACTCGTTGGGGGAGTAGAGGAGACTCGGCGGGTGGAGGAGACTCGTTAGAGGGGTGGAGGAGACTCGGGGGGGGTGGAGGAGACTCGTTGGGGGAGTGGAGGAGACTCGTTGGGGAGGGGGTGGAGGAGCCTCGTTGGAGGGGTGGAGGAGACTCGTTGGCGGGGGTGGAGGAGACTGGTTGGGGGTGTGCAGGAGACTCGTTGGGGTGGTGGAGGAGACTCGGCAGGGTGGAGGAGCCTCGTTGGGGGGGGTGGAGGAGACTCGTTGGGGGAGTGGAGGAGACTCGTTGGGGAGGGGGTGGAGGAGCCTCGTTGGAGGGGCGGAGGAGACTCGTTGGGGGGTGGAGGAGACTCGGCAGGGTGGAGGAGCCTCGTTGGGGGGGTGAAGGAGACTCGTTGAGGGGGTGTAGGAGACTCGTTTGGGGGTGTGTAGGGGCCTCGTTGGGGAGGTGGAGGAGACTCGTTGGGGAGGGGGCGGAGGAGACTCGTCGGCGGGGTGAAGGAGTCTCGTTGGTGGGGTGGAGGAGTCTCGTGGGGGGGGTGGAGGAGACTCGGCGGGTGGAGGAGACTCGTTTGGGGGGTGGAGGAGACTCCTTGGGGAGGGGATGGAGGAGACTCGGGGGGGTGGAGGAGACTCGTTGGGGAGGGGGCGGAGGAGACTCGTTGGGGAGGGGGCGGAGGAGACTCGTTGGTGGGTGGAGGAGTCTCGGCGGGTGGAGGAGACTCGTTGGAGGGGTGGAGGAGACTCGTTGGGCAGAGGGTGGGGGCGACTTGTTTGGGGGGTGGAGGAGACTCGTTGGGGAGGGTGTGGAGGAAACTCGTAGCAGGGGTGGAGGAGACTCGGGAGGTGGAGGAGACTCGTTGTGGGGGTGTAGGAAACTCATTGGTGAGGGTGTGGAAGAAACTCGTAGCTGGGGTGGAGGAGACTAGTTCGGGGGTGGAGGAGACTGGTTGGGGGGGCGGTGGAGACTCGTTGGTGTTGGAGGAGACTCGTTGAAGAGAGGTGGAGGAGACTCGTTGTGGGGTGTAGGAGACTCAGTGGCGGGGTGGAGGAGACTCGTTGGGAGGGGGTGGAGGAGACTCGGGGGGTGGAGGATCTTTGGGAGGTGGCGGAGGATACTCGTTGGGGGGGCGGGGAAGACTCTTTGGGGAGGGGGTGAAGGAGACGTTGGGGGGGTAGAGGAGACACGTTGGCGGGTGGAGAAGACGCGGTGGTGTGGAGGAGACTCATTGGGAGGGGGAGAAGGAGACTCGTTGGGGGAGTGGTGGAGACTCGTTGGAGGGGGTGGAGGAGACTCATTGGGGAGTGGAAGAGACTCGTTGTGGGGGTGGGGGAGACTGGTTTGAGGGGTTGGAGGAGACTCAGGGGGGTGGAGGAGACTCATTGGGGGAGTCGAGGAGACCCGTTGGGGAGGGGATGAAGGAGACTCGTTGAGGGGGTGGAGGAGACTCGTGGGGTGGTGGAGACTCGTGGGGGGTGGAGGAGACTCGTTGGGGGAGTGGAGGAGACTTGGGGGGTGGAAGAGACTCGTTGGCAGGTGGTGGAGGAGACTCGGCGGGTGGAGGAGACTCGTTGGGTGGTGGAGGAGACTCGGAGGGTGGAGGAGACTCGTTGGGGAGGGGGCAGAGGTGATTCGTTGGCGGGGTGGAGGAGACTCGTTGGTGGGGTGGAGGAGACTCGTGGGGGGGTGACTGAGACTCGTTGGGGAGGTGGAGGAAACTCGTTGGGGAGGGGGTGGAGGAGACTCGGGGAGGCGGAGGAGACTCGTGGGGGTGGAGGAGACTTGTTGGGGAGGGGGTGGAGGAGACTCGGGGGGGTGGAGGAGACTCGTTGGGGGAGTGGAGGAGACTCCGGGGGTGGAAGAGACTCGTTTGCAGGGGGTGGAGGAGATTGGGCGGGTGGAGGAGACTCATTGGGGAGTGGAAGAGACTCGTTGTGGGGGTGGAGCAGACTCGTGGGGGTGGAGGAGACTCGTTGGGGGGGTGGAGGGTACTCGTTGGGAGGGGGTGGAGGAGACTCATTGAGGGGGTGGAGGAGACTCATTGAGGGGGTAGAGGAGACTCGGGTGGAGGAGACTCGTGGGGGTGGAGGAGACTCGTTGGGGGAGTGGAGGAGACCCGCGGGGTGGAGGAGCATCGGGAGGTGGAGGAGACTCGTGGGGGGGGGGTGGTGGAGGAGACTCGTTGGGGAGGTGGAGGAGACTCTTTAGGTAGTGGGTGGCGGAGACTTGGCGGGTTGAGGAGACTCGTTGGGAGGGGGTGGAGGATACTCGTTGGGGGAGTGGAGGAGACTCGTTGGCGAGGGGGTGGAGGAAACTCGTTGGGGGGTGGAGGATACTCGTTGGGAGGAGGTGGAGAAGACTCGTTGAGGGGGTGGTGGGGACTCGCGGAGTGGAGGAGACTCGTGGGGGTGGAAGAGACTCGTTGGGGGAGTGGAGGAGACTCGAGGGGTGGAGGAACCTCGGCGGGTGGAGGAGACTCGTTGGGGGGGTGGAGGAGACTCGGAGGGTGGAGCAGACTCGTTTGGGGAGTGGAGGAGACTCGTTGGGGAGGGGGTGGAGGAGGCTCGTTGGGGGGTTGGAGGAGACTCGTTGGGGAGGGGGTGGAGGAGACTCAATGAGGGGGCGGAGGAGACTCGGGGGGTTGAGGAGACTTGTTGGGGAGGGCGTGGAGGAGACTCGTTGAGGGGGTGAAGGAGACTAGGGGGGTGGAGGAGACTCGTGAGGGGGTGGAGGAGACTCGTTGGGGAGAGGGTGGAGTAGACTCGTTGGGGGAGTGGAGGAGACTTGTTGAGGGCGTGAAGGAGACTCGTTGGGGAGGGTGTGGAAGAGATTCTTAGCAGGGGTGGAGGAGACTCGGGGGGTGGCGGAGACTCGTTGTGGGGGTGTAGGAGACTCGCTGGTGAGGGTGTGGAGGAGCCTCGTAGCGGGGGTGGAGGAGACTCGGGGGGTGGAGGAGACTCGTTGGAGCGGGGTGGAGGAGACTCGTTAGGGGGGGCGGAGGAGACTCTTCGGGGAGGGGGTGAAGGAGACTCGTTGGGGGGGTGGAGGAGACTCGTTGGGGGGTGGAGAAGATGCGGGGTGGGTGGAGGAGACTCATTGGGAGGTGGCGCAGGAGACTCGTTGGGGTGGAGTGGAGGAAGCTCGTTGGGGTGGCGGAGGAGTGTCGTTGGGGGGCGGAGGAGACTCGTGGGGGTGGAGGAGACTCGTTGGGAGGGGGTGGAGGAGACTCTTTGGAGGGGCTGGAGGAGACTCGTTGGAGGGGTGGTGGAGACTCGTTGGGGGTGTGGAGGAGACTCGTTGGGGAGTGGAGGAGACTCGTTGTTGGGGTGGATGTGGTTGGGGACTGTTAACAGAAGTGGGTCGGTGTCCAGTTGTGGACAGTGGGTGGGTTGAAGGATTAAAGTTTGAGATGGGGGGAGGTGGTTTAGTCGGAGGAAATGTGTTCCCGTGTAGAGCCGGGGCAATCTGGAATACAGTTAGTTTCTGCAGGGTCGTATATCACTGCAGTTTCTGCAAGGGGGTGCAAACACTGGTGACAGTAGGTGGGATGGGGAGTGATGGGACGGGCTGTGGCAGACATGGATGAGATGGGGACAGTGGGCACGGAGTCAGAGTCAGACAGCAGGGAAAGAGGCCACTCAGCCCAACACATCCATGCTGACCCCGTAGCCTACCTGAACAAGTCCCTCTTCCCGCATCCTCTGCTATCCATGTACCTGTCCAAGTGGCTTTTGAAGGTGATTGTTCCCACCTCCACCTCCTCCTCAAGCAGCTTATTCCACATAGCCACCTCCCTCTGGGTCAAACTGTTGTCCCTCAGGTCCCTTCATAACCACTCTCTTCTCACCTTAAACCTGAGTCCTCTAGTTTAATTCTCCCCTATCCTGGGGCAGAAAGACTGAGTGTGTTCACCCTGTCTCTGTCCCTCATGATTTTGTCCACCGCAATCTCCTACACTCCAAGGAATCAAGTCAATATAACTCAATCCCTCGTGTCTTGAAAACATCCTCGTAAATCACTTCTGCACCCTTTCCAGCCACACGGATTCTTGCCTCTCGGCAGGTGGGACATACACACAGACACACACACACACACACACACACACACACACACACTCACACACACACACACACACACACACACACACACTCACACAGTCACACACTCACACACACACATACACACTCACACACACTCACACAAAGACACACACTCACACACACTCACACAAACACACCCCCGCCCTCTCCCCTTTGCACTCTTAGCCCTCTTTGCCCTATTACACCTCTTACCCCCACTTACCTCCCATCTCCCTTCTCCCATCAACCCTCGCACCAACTCCCCTGCCTCTCCCCATCTCCCCTGCCTCCTTCCCCTCCCCCTCACCATCCCTCTGCCCCTGTCCATCCCTCCCCTTCACCCCTCTCAACCCTCTCCCCTTCCATCAGTCTCCCCTCTCCATCCTTCACCAGTCTCCCTCCCCCCGTCTCCCTCCCTCTCCGTCTTCCTCCCCCGTCTTTCTCCCCATGTCCCCCCACTATCACCCCTTCCCTTCGTCCCCACTGTCTTCCCAACACCCTCCCCACCCTCTCTCCCGCGCTCTCCTCACCCTCCCTGCCACTCTCTGCCCCTGCGCTCTCTTTCCCCCGACCCTCTGTCGGTTTTCATTAACC
Source organism: Mobula birostris (assembly GCF_030028105.1). NCBI lineage: Eukaryota > Metazoa > Chordata > Chondrichthyes > Myliobatiformes > Myliobatidae > Mobula > Mobula birostris. Next base: position 50,167,064 of record NC_092379.1, read on the forward strand.
CTGTGACGATGTATTCATTTTCCCCTCTCTCTTCCCCTCAGCGAATTGCCCGCCTCCTCCGCCACCCCCTGGACAAATGGGAATACCTGGCAGCAGTTACGGTGAGTGCTACCATTTCTCGTGTCTCCCTGTCACTCCCTCCTCCCTCCCTCCCTCCTTCTCCATCTCCCTGCCAACCTCCGCCTCCCAAATACCTCCTGCCCCCTTCTTGTGCCCCCTTCTCGCCCTGCATTTCTCACCGCTTTCCCACTCACCCCATTCTCGCCTCCCCCTTCTCGTCCCCCCACATCTCGGAACCACCCTTCTTGGACCCCCACCTCGAACCACCTCTCTCGAACCATCCCTTTCGAAACCCTATCCTCTCCACCTTTTCCCCTTTCCCCCTTCTTGACCACCCCCTTAAACCCCCCTCGAACCCCCACCTCTCCCCCTCTTCCCCTCTCCCCACTTCTTGACCACCCTACTCGCTTCCTAACTCGCCCCCTCTAATTGCCCCCCTTCTCACTCCCCCACCCCCCCCCGTGAAAGCTCCGTGCGCTTTCAGTGGATCAGGGTAACGGAGGGATCCCAGTTGATTGGTTTGGGGAGGGGTTGGAGGAGACTCGGGGGGTTGGAGGAGCCTCGTTGTGGGGGTGGAGGAGACTCGTTGGGGGTGCGGAGGAGACTCGGGCGGGGTGGAGGAAACTCGTTGGGAGGTGGAGGAGACTCGGGGGGGGGGGGTGGAGGAGACTCGTTGGGGAGCGGGTGGAGGAGACTCGGGGGGTTGGAGTAGACTCGTTTGGGGGGGTTGGAGGAGACTCGTTGGGGGGGCGGAGGAGACTCGTTGGGGGGTGGAGGAGACTCGTTGGAGGGGTGGAGGAGACTCGCTGGGGAGTGGTGGAGACTCTTTGGGAGGGGGTGGAGGAGACTCGTTGGGGGGCTGGAGGAGACTCGTTGAGGGGTGGAGGAGACTCATTGAGGGGTGGAGGAGACTCGTTGGGGTGTGGAGGAGACTCATTGAGGGGGCGGAGGAGACTCGTTGGGGAGGGGTTGAAGCAGACTCGTTGGGGGGGTGGAGGATCGTTGGGAGGGGGCGGAGGATACTCGTTGGGGAGGGGGTGGAGGAGACTCGGGGGGGGTGGAGGAGACTCGTTGGGGGAGTGGAGGAGACTCGTTGGGGAGGGGGTGGAGGAGAATCGTTGGGGGGGGTGGAGGATACTCGTTGGGAGGGGGTGGAGGAGACTCGTTGAGGGGGTGGAGGAGACTCGGGGGAGTGGAGGAGACTTGCAGCGTGGAAGAGACTCGTTGGCAGGGCCTGTAGGAGACACGGCGGGTGGAAGAGACTCGTTGGGGGGGCGGAGGAGGCTCGTTGGAGGGTGGAAGAGACTCGTTGGGGGGGTGGAGGAGACTCAGTGGTGTGGCAGAGGGGACACATTGGGGGGGTGGAGGAGACTCGTTGGGGAGGGGGCGGAGGAGACTCGTTGGTGGGGTGGAGGAGACTCGTTGGGAAGAGGGTGGAGGAGACACATTGGGGGGCGGAGGAAACTGGGGGGTGGAGGAGACTCCTTGGGGGGAGTGGAGGAGACTCGTTGGGGAGGGGGTGGAGGAGACTCATTGGGGGGGTGGAAGACACTCGTTGGGAGAGGGTGGAGGAGACTCGTTGAAGGGGTGGAGGAGACTCGTGGGGTGGAGGAGACTCGTGGGGGGTGGAGGAGACTCGTTGGGGGAGTAGAGGAGACTTGGCGGGTGGAGGAGACTCGTTAGAGGGGTGGAGGAGACTCGGGGGGGTGGAGGAGACTGGTTGGGGGTGTGCAGGAGACTCGTTGGGGAGGTGGAGGAGACTCGTTGGGGAGGGGGCGGAGGAGACTCGTTGGCGGGGTGAAGGAGTCTCGTTGGTGGGGTGGAGGAGTCTCGTGGGGTGTGGAGGAGACTCGTGGGGGGGTGGAGGAGACTCGTGGGGGAGTGGAGGAGACTCGTAGAGGAAGGAGGTGGAGGAGACTCGTTGGGGGGGTGGAGGATACTCGTTGGGAGGGGGTGGAGGAGACTCGTTGAGGTGGTGGAGGAGTCTCGTTGGGGGAGTGGAGTAGACTCGGGGGGTGGAAGAGACTCGTTGGCAGGGGCTGTAGGAGACTCGGCTGGTGGAGGAGAGTCATTGGGGGGGCGGAGGAGACTCGTTGGAGGGTGGAGGAGACACGTTGGGGGGTGGAGGAGAGTCGGTGGTGTGGCGGAGGAGACTCATTGGGGGGGTGGAGGAGACTCGTTGGGGTGGTGGAGGAGACTCGGCAGGGTGGAGGAGCCTCGTTCGGGAGGGGTGGAGGAGACTCGTTGGGGGGGGGTGTAGGAGACTCGTTTGGGGGTGTGTAGGGGCCTCGTTGGGGAGGTGGAGCAGACTCGTTGGAGGGTGGAGGACACTCGTTGAGGGGGTGGAGGAGACTCGTTGGGAGGGTGTGGAGGAGACTCGTTGGGGGGGAGCAGACTGGTTGGGGGGTTTGGAGGAGATTAGGGAGGGGTGGAGGAGACTCGTTGGGGGAGTGGAGGAGACTCGTTGGGGGGGTGGAGGATACTCGTTGGGAGAGGGTGGAGGGGACTCGTTGAGGGGGTAGAGGAGACTCGTGGGGTGGAGGAGACTCCAGGTGGGTGGAGGAGACTCATTGGGGGAGTGGAGGAGACTCGTTAGGGGGGTGGAGGAGACTCGTTGGGGGAGTGGAGGAGACTCGTTGGGGGAGTGGAGGAGACTCGTTGGGGAGGGGGTGGAGGAGCCTCGTTGGGGGGTTGGAGGAGACTTGTTGGCGGGGGTGGAGGAGATTCGTTGGTGGGGCGGAGGAGACTTGTTGGGGGTGGAGGAGACTGGTTGGGGGTGTGCAGGAGCCTCGTTGGGGGGCGTAGGGGCCTCGTTGGGGGGTGTAGGGGCCTCGTTGGGGAGGTGGAGGAGACTCGTTGGGGAGGTGGAGGAACCTCGTTGGGGAGCTAGAGGAAACTCGTTGGAGGGGAGGAGACTCGTTGTGGGGGGGGCGGAGGAGACTCATTGGAGGGTGGAGGAGACTCGTTGTGGGGGTGGAGGAGACTCGGTGGGGAGGGGGTGGAGGAGACTCGGGGGGGGTGAAGGATACTCGTTGGGAGAGGGTGGAGGAGACTCGTTGAGGGGGTAGAGGAGACTCGTGGGGTGGAGGAGACTCGTGGGGGGTGGAGGAGACTCGTTGGGGCAGTGGAGGAGACTCGGCGAGTGGAGGAGACTCAGGGGGGTGGAGGAGACTCGTTGGGGGAGTGGAGGAGACTCGTTGGGGAGGGGGTGGAGGAGCCTCGTTGGGGGGCTGGAGGAGCCTCATTGGGGGGCTGGAGGAGACTCGTTGGGGGTGGAGGAGACTGGTTGGGGGTGTGCAGGAGCCTCGTTGGGGTGGTGGAGGAGACTCGGGAGGGTGGTGGAGCCTTGTTGGGGGGGTGGAGGAGACTCGTTGGGAGGGTGTAGGAGACTCGTTGGGGGGTGTAGGGGCCTCGTTGGGGAGGTGGAGGAGACTCATTGGGGAGGTGGAGGAGACTCGGTGGGGTGGCGGAGGAGACTCATAGGAGGTGGAGGAGACTCGTTGGGGAGGGGGCGGAGGAGACTCGTTGGTGGGGTGGAGGAGACTCGGCGGGTGGAGGAGACTCGTTTGGGGGGTGGAGGAGACTCCTTGGGGAGGGGATGGAGGAGACTCGTGGGGGTGGAGGAGACTCGTTGGGGTGGGGCGGAGGAGACTCGGTGGGGTGGAAGAGACTCGTTGAGTGGGTGGATGAGACTCGTTGGGCAGAGGGTGGGGGCGACTTGTTTGGGGGGTGGAGGAGACTCGTTGGGGAGGGTGTGGAGGAAACTCGTAGCAGGGGTGGAGGAGACTCGGGAGGTGGAGGAGACTCGTTGTGGGGGTGTAGGAAACTCGTTGGTGAGGGTGTGGAAGAGACTCGTAGCTGGGGTGGAGGAGACTAGTTCGGGGGTGGAGGAGACTGGTTGGGGGGGCGGTGGAGACTCGTTGGTGTTGGAGGAGACTCGTTGAAGAGAGGTGGAGGAGACTCGTTGTGGGGTGGAGGAGACTCAGTGGCGGGGTGGAGAAGACTCGTTGGGAGGGGGTGGAGGAGACTCGGGGGGTGGAGGATCGTTGGGAGGTGGCGGAGGATACTCGTTGGGGGGGCGGGGAAGACTCTTTGGGGAGGGGGTGAAGGAGACTCGTTGGGGGGGTAGAGGAGACACGTTGGCGGGTGGAGAAGACGCGGTGGTGTAGAGGAGACTCATTGGGAGGGGGAGAAGGAGACTCGTTGGGGGAGTGGAAGAGACTCGTTGGAGGGGGTGGAGGAGACTCGTCGGAGGGGTGGTGGAGACTCGTTGGGGGGGGTGGAGGAGACTCATTGGGGAGTGGAAGAGACTCGTTGTGGGGGTGGGGGAGACTGGTTTGAGGGGTTGGAGGAGACTCGGCGGCTGGAGGAGACTCAGGGGGGTGGAGGAGACTCATTGGGGGAGTCGAGGAGACCCGTTGGGGAGGGGGTGAAGGAGACTCGTTGAGGGGGTGGAGGAGACTCGTGGGGTGGTGGAGACTCGTGGGGGGTGGAGGAGACTCGTTGGGGGAGTGGAGGAGACTTGGAGGGTGGAAGAGACTCGTTGGCAGGGGCTGTAGGAGACTCGGCGGGTGGAGGAGACTCGTTGGGGGGGGCGGAGGAGGCTCGTTGGAGGGTGGAAGAGACTCGTTGGAGGGGTGGAGGAGACTCGGTGGTGTGGCAGAGGGGACACATTGGGGGGGTGGAGGAGACTCGTTGGGGAGTGGGCGGAGGAGACTCGTTGGTGTGGTGGAGGAGACTCGTTGGGAAGAGGGTGGAGGAGACACATTGGGGGGCGGAGGAAACTGGGGGGTGGAGGAGACTCCTTGGGGAGGGGGTGGAGGAGACTCATTGGGGGGGTGGAAGACACTCGTTGGGAGAGGGTGGAGGAGACTCGTTGAGGGGGTGGAGGAGACTCGTGGGGTGGAGGAGACTCGTGGGGGGTGGAGGAGACTCGTTGGTGGAGTAGAGGAGACTCGGCGGGTGGAGGAGACTCGTTAGAGGGGTGGAGGAGACTCGGGGGGGTGGAGGAGACTGGTTGGGGGTGTGCAGGAGACTCGTTGGGGGGGTGTAGGAGACTCGTTTGGGGGTGTGTAGGGGCCTCGTTGGGGAGGTGGAGGAGACTCGTTGGGGAGGGGGCGGAGGAGACTCGTTGGCGGGGTGAAGGAGTCTCGTTGGTGTGGTGGACGAGTCTCGTGGGGGGGTGGAGGAGACTCGGGGGGTGGAGGAGACTCGTTGGGGGGGTGGAGGATACTCGTTGGGAGGGGGTGGAGGAGACTCGTTGAGGGGGTGGAGGAGTCTCGTTGGGGGAGTGGAGTAGACTCGGGGGGTGGAAGAGACTCGTTGGCAGGGGCTGTAGGAGACTCGGCTGGTGGAGGAGAGTCATTGGGGGGGCGGAGGAGACTCGTTGGAGGGTGGAGGAGACACGTTGGGGGGTGGAGGAGAGTCGGTGGTGTGGCGGAGGAGACTCATTGGGGGGGTGGAGGAGACTCGTTGGGGTGGTGGAGGAGACTCGGCAGGGTGGAGGAGCCTCGTTCGGGGGGGGTGGAGGAGACTCGTTGGGGGGGGTGTAGGAGACTCGTTTGGGGGTGTGTAGGGGCCTCGTTGGGGAGGTGGAGCAGACTCGTTGGAGGGTGGAGGACACTCGTTGAGGGGGTGGAGGAGACTCGTTGGGAGGGTGTGGAGGAGACTCGTTGGGGGGGTGGAGGATACTCGTTGGGAGAGGGTGGAGGGGACTCGTTGAGGGGGTAGAGGAGACTCGTGGGGCGGAGGAGACTCCAGGTGGGTGGAGGAGACTCGTTGGGGGAGTGGAGGAGACTCGTTAGGGGGGTGGAGGAGACTCGTTGGGGTAGTGGAGGAGACTCGTTGGGGGAGTGGAGGAGACTCGTTGGGGAGGGGGTGGAGGAGCCTCGTTGGGGGGCTGGAGGAGACTTGTTGGCGGGGGTGGAGGAGACTCGTTGGTGGGGCGGAGGAGACTTGTTGGGGGTGGAGGAGACTGGTTGGGGGTGTGCAGGAGCCTCGTTGGGGGGCGTAGGGGCCTCGTTGGGGGGTGTAGGGGCCTCGTTGGGGAGGTGGAGGAGACTCGTTGGGGAGGTGGAGGAACCTCGTTGGGGAGCTAGAGGAAACTCGTTGGAGGGGAGGAGACTCGTTGTGGGGGGGGCGGAGGAGACTCATTGGAGGGTGGAGGAGACTCGTTGTGGGGGTGGAGGAGACTCGGTGGGGAGGGGGTGGAGGAGAGTCGTTGGGGGAGTGGAGGAGACTCATTGAGGGGGTGGAGCTCTCTCGTTGGGTGGAAGTGGAGGAGACTTGTTGGGGGGGCGGAGGAGACTCATTGGGGGGAGGAGACTCGCTGGTGGGGCGGAGGAGACTCGTTTGGGGTGTGCAGGAGACTCGTTGGGGGGGTGGAGGTGACTCGTTGAAGGGGGTGGCGGAGACTCGGGAGGGTGGAGGAGTCTCGTTGGGGGGGTGGAGGAGTCTCGTTGGGGGAGTGTAGGAGACTCGTTGGGGGGGTGGAGGAGACTCGGGAGGGTGGAGAGCCTCGTTGGGGAGGTGGAGGAGACTCATTGGGGGAGTGGAGGAGACTCGTTGGGGGGGGTGGAAGAGATTCGTTGGGTGGGGGTGGAGGAGACTCGTTGGGGGAGAGGAGGAGACTCGTTGGGGTAGGGGTGGAGGAGCCTCGTTGGGGGGGTGGAGGAGACTCGTTGGTGGGGCGGAGGAGACTCGTTGGGGGTGGAGGAGACTGGTTGGGGGTGTGCAGGAGCCTCGTTGGGGTGGTGGAGGAGACTCGGGAGGGTGGTGGAGCCTCGTTGGGGGGGTGTAGGAGACTCGTTGGGGGGTGTAGGGGCCTCGTTGAGGAGGTGGAGGAGACTCGTTGGGGAGGTGGAGGAACCTTGTTGGGGAGCTAGAGGAGACTCGTTGGAGGGTGGAGGAGACTCGTTGGGGGTGGAGAAGACTCGGTGGGAAGGGGGTGGAGGAGACTCGTTGGGGGGGTGGAGGATACTCGTTGGGGGGCTGGAGGAGACTCGTTGGGGGGTGAAGGGGCCTCGTTGGGGAGGTGGAGGAACCTCGTTGGGGAGCTAGAGGAGACTCGTTGGAGGGGAGGAGACTCGTTGTGGGGGGGGGGCGGAGGAGACTCATTGGAGGGTGGAGGAGACGTTGTGGGGGTGGAGGAGACTCGGTGGGGAGGGGGTGGAGGAGACTCGGGGGGGTGGAGGATACTCGTTGGGAGAGGGTGGAGGAGACTCGTTGAGGGGGGTAGAGGAGACTCGTTGGGTGGAGGAGACTCGTGGGGGGTGGAGGAGACTCGTTGGGGCAGTGGAGGAGACTCGGCGAGTGGAGGAGACTCGTTAGGGGGGGTGGAGGAGACTCGTTGGGGAGTGGAGGAGACTCGTTGGGGGAGTGGAGGAGACTCGTTGGGGAGGGGCTGGAGGAGCCTCGTTGGGGGGCTGGAGGAGCCTCGTTGGGGGGCTGGAGGAGACTCGCTGGTGGGGCGGAGGAGACTCGTTGGGGGTGGAGGAGACTGGTTGGGGGTGTGCAGTTGCCTCGTTGGGGTGGTGGAGGAGACTCGGGAGGGTGGTGGAGCCTTGTTGGGGGGGTGGAGGAGACTCGTTGGGAGGGTGTAGGAGACTCGTTGGGGGGTGTAGGGGCCTCGTTGGGGAGGTGGGGGAGACTCATTGGGGAGGTGGAGGGGACTCGGTGGGGTGGCGGAGGAGACTCATGGGAGGCGGAGGAGACTCGTTGGTGGGGTGGAGGAGACTTGGCGGGTGGAGGAGACTCGTTTGGGGGGTGGAGGAGACTCCTTGGGGAGGGGATGGAGGAGACTCGGGGGGGTGGAGGAGACTCGTTGGGGAGGGGGCGGAGGAGACTCGTTGGTGGGTGGAGGAGTCTCGGCGGGTGGAGGAGACTCGTTGGAGGGGTGGAGGAGACTCGTTGGGGAGGGGTTGGGGGAGCCTCTTTGGGGGGGTGGAGGAGACTCGTTGGAGGGTGGAGGAGACTCATTGGGGGGGTGGAGGAGACTCGTTGGGGGGGTGGAGGAGAGTCGTTGGGGGGGGTGTGGAGGATACTCGTTGGGAGGGGGTGGAGGAGACTCGTTGAGGGGGTGGAGGAGACTTGTGGGGTGGAGAAGACTCGTGCGGGGGTGGAGTAGACTCGTTGGGGAGTGGGCGGAGGAGACTCGTTGGCAGAGTGGAGCAGACTCGAGGGGTGGAGGAGATTCGTGGGAGGGGTGAGGAGAATCGTTGGGGAGGTGGAGGAGACTCGTTGGGGAGGGGGTGGAAGAGACTCGGGAGGGTGGAGGAGAATCGGGGGGTGTGGATGAGACTCATTGGGGGAGGTGAGGAGACTCGTTGGGGAGGGGGTGGAGCAGACTGGTTGGGGGAGTGGAGGATACTCGTTGGAGGGTGTAGGAGACTCTTTAGGGGGGTGGAGGAGACTCGCGAGGGTGGAGAGCCTCGTTGGGGAGGTGGAGGAGACTCGTTGGAAGGAAGGAGACTCGTTGTAGGGGGTGGGGGAGACTCGTTGGAGGGTGGAGGAGACTCGTTGGGAGGGTGTGGAGGAGACTCGTTGGGTTGGTGGAGGAGACTCGGTTGGTGGAGGACGCTCGTTGAGGGGGGTGGAAGAGACTCGTTGGGAGGGTGTGGAGGAGACTCGTTGGGGGGAGTGGAGGAGACTCGTTGGGTGGGTGGAGGAGATTCGTTGGGAGGGGGTGGAGGAGACTCGTTGGGGGTGTGGAGCAGACTGGTTGGGGGGGTTGGAGGAGATTGGGGGGGTGGAGGAGACTCGTTGGGGGTGTGGAGCAGACTGGTTGGGGGGGTTGGAGGAGATTAGGGGAGGGGTGGAGGAGACTCGGCGGGTGGAGGAGACTCCTTGGGGGGGTTGAAGGAGACTCGGGGGGGGGGGGTGAAGGAGACTCGTTGGGGGAGTGGAGGAGACTCGTTCGGGAGGGGGTGGAGGAGACTCGTTGGGGGGGGTGGAAGACACTCGTTGGGAGAGGGTGGAGGAGACTCGTTGAGGGGGTGGAGGAGACTCGTGGGGTGGAGGAGAATCGTGGGGGGTGGAGGAGACTCGTTGGGGGGAGTGGAGGAGACTCGGCGGGTGGAGGAGACTCGCGGGGTGGAGGAGACTCGTTGGAGAGGGGGTGGAGGAAACTAGTTGGGGGGGGTGGAGGATACTCGCTGGGAGGGGTGGAGGAGTCTCGTTGAAGGGGTAGAGGAGACTCGTGGGGTGGAGGAGACTCGTGGGGGGTAGAGGAGACCCGTTGGGGGAGTGGAGGAGACTCGGGGGGTGGAAGAGACTCGTTGGCAGTTGGTGGAGGAGACTCGGCGGGTGGAGGAGACTCGTTGGGGGGTGAAGGAGGTTCGGGGGGTGGAGGAGACTCGTTGGGGAGGGGGCGGAGGAGACTCGTTGGCGGGGGTGGAGGAGACTCGTGGGGGGGTGGAGGAGACTCGTTGGGCAGAGGGTGGAGAAGACTCGTTGGAGGGTGAGGGAGACTCGTTGGGGAGGGGTGGAGGAGAGGTCGTTGGGGGAGTGGAGGAGACTCATTGAGGGGGGTGGAGCTCTCTCGTTGGGTGGAAGTGGAGGAGACTCGTTGGGGGGGCGGAGGAGACTCATTGGGGGGAGGAGACTCGCTGGTGGGGCGGAGGAGACTCGTTTGGGGTGTGCAGGAGACTCGTTGGGGGGGTGGAGGTGACTCGTTGAAGGGGGTGGCGGAGACTCGGGAGGGTGGAGGAGTCTCGTTGGGGGGGTGGAGGAGTCTCGTTGGGGGAGTGTAGGAGACTCGTTGGGGGGGTGGAGGAGACTCGGGAGGGTGGAGAGCCTCGTTGGGGAGGTGGAGGAGACTCATTGGGGGAGTGGAGGAGACTCGTTGGGGGGGGGTGGAAGAGATTCGTTGGGTGGGGGTGGAGGAGACTCGTTGGGGGAGAGGAGGAGACTCGTTGGGGTAGGGGTGGAGGAGCCTCGTTGGGGGGGTGGAGGAGACTCGTTGGTGGGGCGGAGGAGACTGGTTGGGGGTGTGCAGGAGACTCGTCGGGGTGGTGGAGAAGACTCGTGGGGTGGAGGAGACTCGTGGGGGATGGAGGAGACTCGTTGGGGGAGTGGAGGAGACTCGGGGGGTGGAGGAGACTCGTTGGGGGAGTGGAGGAGACTCGTAACGGGGGTGGAGGAGACTCGGGGGGTGGAGGAGACTGGTTCGGGGGTGGAGGAGACTGGTTGGTGGGGCGGTGGAGACTCGTTGGTGTTGGAGGAGACTCGTTGAAGCGGGGTGGAGGAGACTCGTTGGGGAGGGGTTGAAGGAGACTCGTTGGGGGGGGGTGGAGGATCGTTGGGAGGGGGCGGAGGATACTCATTGGGGAGGGGGTGGAGGAGACTCGGGAGGGTGGAGGAGACTCGGGGGGGGGTGGAGGAGACTCGTTGGGGGAGTGGAGGAGACTCGTTGGGGAGGGGGTGGAGGAGAATCGTTGAGGGGGTGGAGGAGACTCTTTGGGGGAGCGGAGGAGACTCGCAGGGTGGAAGAGACTCGTTGGCAGGGGCTGTAGGAGACTCGGCGGGTGGAGGAGACTCGTTGGGGGGGCGGAGGAGGCTCGTTGGAGGGTGGAAGAGACTCGTTGGGGGGGTGGAGGAGACTCGGTGGTGTGGCAGAGGAGACACATTGGGGGTGTGGAGGAGACTCGTTGGGGAGGGGGCGGAGGAGACTCGTTGGTGGGTGGAGGAGTCTCGGCGGGTGGAGGAGACTCGTTGGAGGGGTGGAGGAGACTCGTTGGGGAGGGGTTGGGGGAGCCTCTTTGGGGGGGTGGAGGAGACTCGTTGGAGGGTGGAGGAGACTCATTGGGGGGGTGGAGGAGACTCGTTGGGGGGGTGGAGGAGAGTCGTTGGGGGGGGTGTGGAGGATACTCGTTGGGAGGGGGTGGAGGAGACTCGGTGGGGTGGAAGAGACTGGTTGAGTGGGTGGAGGAGACTCGTTGGGCAGAGGGTGGGGGCGACTTGTTTGGGGGGTGGAGGAGACTCGTTGGGGAGGGTGTGGAGGAAACTCGTAGCAGGGGTGGAGGAGACTCGGGAGGTGGAGGAGACTCGTTGTGGGGGTGTAGGAAACTCGTTGGTGAGGGTGTGGAAGAAACTCGTAGCTGGGGTGGAGGAGACTAGTTCGGGGGTGGAGGAGACTGGTTGGGGGGGCGGTGGAGACTCGTTGGTGTTGGAGGAGACTTGTTGAAGAGAGGTGGAGGAGACTCGTTGTGGGGTGTAGGAGACTCAGTGGCGGGGTGGAGGAGACTCGTTGGGAGGGGGTGGAGGAGACTCGGGGGGTGGAGGATCGTTGGGAGGTGGCGGAGGATACTCGTTGGGGGGGCGGGGAAGACTCTTTGGGGAGGGGGTGAAGGAGACGTTGGGGGGGTAGAGGAGACACGTTGGCGGGTGGAGAAGACGCGGTGGTGTGGAGGAGACTCATTGGGAGGGGGAGAAGGAGACTCGTTGGGGGAGTGGTGGAGACTCGTTGGAGGGGGTGGAGGAGACTCATTGGGGAGTGGAAGAGACTCGTTGTGGGGGTGGGGGAGACTGGTTTGAGGGGTTGGAGGAGACTCAGGGGGGTGGAGGAGACTCATTGGGGGAGTCGAGGAGACCCGTTGGGGGAGTCGAGGAGACCCGTTGGGGAGGGGATGAAGGAGACTCGTTGAGGGGGTGGAGGAGACTCGTGGGGTGGTGGAGACTCGTGGGGGGTGGAGGAGACTCGTTGGGGGAGTGGAGGAGACTTGGGGGGTGGAAGAGACTCGTTGGCAGGTGGTGGAGGAGACTCGGCGGGTGGAGGAGACTCGTTGGGTGGTGGAGGAGACTCGGAGGGTGGAGGAGACTCGTTGGGGAGGGGGCAGAGGTGATTCGTTGGCGGGGTGGAGGAGACTCGTTGGTGGGGTGGAGGAGACTCGTGGGGGGGTGACTGAGACTCGTTGGGGAGGTGGAGGAAACTCGTTGGGGAGGGGGTGGAGGAGACTCGGGGAGGCGGAGGAGACTCGTGGGGGTGGAGGAGACTTGTTGGGGAGGGGGTGGAGGAGACTCGGGGGGGTGGAGGAGACTCGTTGGGGGAGTGGAGGAGACTCCGGGGGTGGAAGAGACTCGTTTGCAGGGGGTGGAGGAGATTGGGCGGGTGGAGGAGACTCATTGGGGAGTGGAAGAGACTCGTTGTGGGGGTGGAGCAGACTCGTGGGGGTGGAGGAGACTCGTTGGGGGGGTGGAGGGTACTCGTTGGGAGGGGGTGGAGGAGACTCATTGAGGGGGTGGAGGAGACTCATTGAGGGGGTAGAGGAGACTCGGGTGGAGGAGACTCGTGGGGGTGGAGGAGACTCGTTGGGGGAGTGGAGGAGACCCGCGGGGTGGAGGAGCATCGGGAGGTGGAGGAGACTCGTGGGGGGGGGGGTGGTGGAGGAGACTCGTTGGGGAGGTGGAGGAGACTCTTTAGGTAGTGGGTGGCGGAGACTTGGCGGGTTGAGGAGACTCGTTGGGAGGGGGTGGAGGATACTCGTTGGGGGAGTGGAGGAGACTCGTTGGCGAGGGGGTGGAGGAAACTCGTTGGGGGGTGGAGGATACTCGTTGGGAGGAGGTGGAGAAGACTCGTTGAGGGGGTGGTGGGGACTCGCGGAGTGGAGGAGACTCGTGGGGGTGGAAGAGGCTCGTTGGGGGAGTGGAGGAGACTCGAGGGGTGGAGGAACCTCGGCGGGTGGAGGAGACTCGTTGGGGGGGTGGAGGAGACTCGGAGGGTGGAGCAGACTCGTTTGGGGAGTGGAGGAGACTCGTTGGGGAGGGGGTGGAGGAGGCTCGTTGGGGGGTTGGAGGAGACTCGTTGGGGAGGGGGTATGGGAGGAGACTCAATGAGGGGGCGGAGGAGACTCGGGGGGTTGAGGAGACTTGTTGGGGAGGGCGTGGAGGAGACTCGTTGAGGGGGTGAAGGAGACTAGGGGGGTGGAGGAGACTCGTGAGGGGGTGGAGGAGACTCGTTGGGGAGAGGGTGGAGTAGACTCGTTGGGGGAGTGGAGGAGACTTGTTGAGGGCGTGAAGGAGACTCGTTGGGGAGGGTGTGGAAGAGATTCTTAGCAGGGGTGGAGGAGACTCGGGGGGTGGCGGAGACTCGTTGTGGGGGTGTAGGAGACTCGCTGGTGAGGGTGTGGAGGAGCCTCGTAGCGGGGGTGGAGGAGACTCGGGGGGTGGAGGAGACTCGTTGGAGCGGGGTGGAGGAGACTCGTTAGGGGGGGCGGAGGAGACTCTTCGGGGAGGGGGTGAAGGAGACTCGTTGGGGGGGTGGAGGAGACTCGTTGGGGGGTGGAGAAGATGCGGGGTGGGTGGAGGAGACTCATTGGGAGGTGGCGCACGAGACTCGTTGGGGTGGAGTGGAGGAAGCTCGTTGGGGGGGGCGGAGGAGTGTCGTTGGGGGGCGGAGGAGACTCGTGGGGGTGGAGGAGACTCGTTGGGAGGGGGTGGAGGAGACTCTTTGGAGGGGCTGGAGGAGACTCGTTGGAGGGGTGGTGGAGACTCGTTGGGGGTGTGGAGGAGACTCGTTGGGGAGTGGAGGAGACTCGTTGTTGGGGTGGATGTGGTTGGGGACTGTTAACAGAAGTGGGTCGGTGTCCAGTTGTGGACAGTGGGTGGGTTGAAGGATTAAAGTTTGAGATGGGGGGAGGTGGTTTAGTCGGAGGAAATGTGTTCCCGTGTAGAGCCGGGGCAATCTGGAATACAGTTAGTTTCTGCAGGGTCGTATATCACTGCAGTTTCTGCAAGGGGGTGCAAACACTGGTGACAGTAGGTGGGATGGGGAGTGATGGGACGGGCTGTGGCAGACATGGATGAGATGGGGACAGTGGGCACGGAGTCAGAGTCAGACAGCAGGGAAAGAGGCCACTCAGCCCAACACATCCATGCTGACCCCGTAGCCTACCTGAACAAGTCTCTCTTCCCGCATCCTCTGCTATCCATGTACCTGTCCAAGTGGCTTTTGAAGGTGATTGTTCCCACCTCCACCTCCTCCTCAAGCAGCTTATTCCACATAGCCACCTCCCTCTGGGTCAAACTGTTGTCCCTCAGGTCCCTTCATAACCACTCTCTTCTCACCTTAAACCTGAGTCCTCTAGTTTAATTCTCCCCTATCCTGGGGCAGAAAGACTGAGTGTGTTCACCCTGTCTCTGTCCCTCATGATTTTGTCCACCGCAATCTCCTACACTCCAAGGAATCAAGTCAATATAACTCAATCCCTCGTGTCCTGAAAACATCCTCGTAAATCACTTCTGCACCCTTTCCAGCCACACGGATTCTTGCCTCTCGGCAGGTGGGACATACACACAGACACACACACACACACACACACACACACACACACACACACTCACACAGTCACACACTCACACACACACATACACACTCACACACACTCACACAAAGACACACACTCACACACACTCACACAAACACACCCCCGCCCTCTCCCCTTTGCACTCTTAGCCCTCTTTGCCCTATTACACCTCTTACCCCCACTTACCTCCCATCTCCCTTCTCCCATCAACCCTCGCACCAACTCCCCTGCCTCTCCCCATCTCCCCTGCCTCCTTCCCCTCCCCCTCACCATCCCTCTGCCCCTGTCCATCCCTCCCCTTCACCCCTCTCAACCCTCTCCCCTTCCATCAGTCTCCCCTCTCCATCCTTCACCAGTCTCCCTCCCCCCGTCTCCCTCCCTCTCCGTCTTCCTCCCCCGTCTTTCTCCCCATCTCCCCCCACTATCACCCCTTCCCTTCGTCCCCACTGTCTTCCCAACACCCTCCCCACCCTCTCTCCCGCGCTCTCCTCACCCTCCCTGCCACTCTCTGCCCCTGCGCTCTCTTTCCCCCGACCCTCTGTCGGTTTTCATTAACCCTGTGACGATGTATTCATTTTCCCCTCTCTCTTCCCCTCAGCGAATTGCCCGCCTCCTCCGCCACCCCCTGGACAAATGGGAATACCTGGCAGCAGTTACGGTGAGAGCTACCATTTCTCGTGTCTCCCTGTCACTCCCTCCTCCCTCCCTCCCTCCTTCTCCATCTCCCTGCCAACCTCCGCCTCCCAAATACCTCCTGCCCCCTTCTTGTGCCCCCTTCTCGCCCTGCATTTCTCACCGCTTTCCCACTCACCCCATTCTTGCCTCCCCCTTCTCGTCCCCCCACATCTCGGAACCACCCTTCTTGGACCCCCACCTCGAACCACCTCTCTCGAACCATCCCTTTCGAAACCCTATCCTCTCCACCTTTTCCCCTTTCCCCCTTCTTGACCACCCCCTTAAACCCCCCTCGAACCCCCACCTCTCCCCCTCTTCCCCTCTCCCCACTTCTTGACCACCCTACTCGCTTCCTAACTCGCCCCCTCTAATTGCCCCCCTTCTCACTCCCCCACCCCCCCCCGTGAAAGCTCCGTGCGCTTTCAGTGGATCAGGGTAACGGAGGGATCCCAGTTGATTGGTTTGGGGAGGGGTTGGAGGAGACTCGGGGGGTTGGAGGAGCCTCGTTGTGGGGGTGGAGGAGACTCGTTGGGGGTGCGGAGGAGACTCGGGCGGGGTGGAGGAAACTCGTTGGGAGGTGGAGGAGACTCGGGGGGGGGGTGGAGGAGACTCGTTGGGGAGCGGGTGGAGGAGACTCGGGGGGTTGGAGTAGACTCGTTTGGGGGGGTTGGAGGAGACTCGTTGGGGGGGCGGAGGAGACTCGTTGGGGGGTGGAGGAGACTCGTTGGAGGGGTGGAGGAGACTCGCTGGGGAGTGGTGGAGACTCTTTGGGAGGGGGTGGAGGAGACTCGTTGGGGGGCTGGAGGAGACTCGTTGAGGGGTGGAGGAGACTCATTGAGGGGTGGAGGAGACTCGTTGGGGTGTGGAGGAGACTCATTGAGGGGGCGGAGGAGACTCGTTGGGGAGGGGTTGAAGCAGACTCGTTGGGGGGGTGGAGGATCGTTGGGAGGGGGCGGAGGATACTCGTTGGGGAGGGGGTGGAGGAGACTCGGTGGGGGTGGAGGAGACTCGTTGGGGGAGTGGAGGAGACTCGTTGGGGAGGGGGTGGAGGAGAATCGTTGGGGGGGTGGAGGATACTCGTTGGGAGGGGGTGGAGGAGACTCGTTGAGGGGGTGGAGGAGACTCGGGGGAGTGGAGGAGACTTGCAGCGTGGAAGAGACTCGTTGGCAGGGCCTGTAGGAGACACGGCGGGTGGAAGAGACTCGTTGCGGGGGCGGAGGAGGCTCGTTGGAGGGTGGAAGAGACTCGTTGGGGGGGTGGAGGAGACTCAGTGGTGTGGCAGAGGGGACACATTGGGGGGGTGGAGGAGACTCGTTGGGGAGGGGGCGGAGGAGACTCGTTGGTGGGGTGGAGGAGACTCGTTGGGAAGAGGGTGGAGGAGACACATTGGGGGGCGGAGGAAACTGGGGGGTGGAGGAGACTCCTTGGGGGGAGTGGAGGAGACTCGTTGGGGAGGGGGTGGAGGAGACTCATTGGGGGGGTGGAAGACACTCGTTGGGAGAGGGTGGAGGAGACTCGTTGAAGGGGTGGAGGAGACTCGTGGGGTGGAGGAGACTCGTGGGGGGTGGAGGAGACTCGTTGGGGGAGTAGAGGAGACTTGGCGGGTGGAGGAGACTCGTTAGAGGGGTGGAGGAGACTCGGGGGGGTGGAGGAGACTGGTTGGGGGTGTGCAGGAGACTCGTTGGGGAGGTGGAGGTGACTCGTTGGGGAGGGGGCGGAGGAGACTCGTTGGCGGGGTGAAGGAGTCTCGTTGGTGGGGTGGAGGAGTCTCGTGGGGGGGTGGAGGAGACTCGTGGGGGGGTGGAGGAGACTCGTGGGGGAGTGGAGGAGACTCGTAGAGGAAGGAGGTGGAGGAGACTCGTTGGGGGGGTGGAGGATACTCGTTGGGAGGGGGTGGAGGAGACTCGTTGAGGTGGTGGAGGAGTCTCGTTGGGGGAGTGGAGTAGACTCGGGGGGTGGAAGAGACTCGTTGGCAGGGGCTGTAGGAGACTCGGCTGGTGGAGGAGAGTCATTGGGGGGGCGGAGGAGACTCGTTGGAGGGTGGAGGAGACACGTTGGGGGGTGGAGGAGAGTCGGTGGTGTGGCGGAGGAGACTCATTGGGGGGGTGGAGGAGACTCGTTGGGGTGGTGGAGGAGACTCGGCAGGGTGGAGGAGCCTCGTTCGGGAGGGGTGGAGGAGACTCGTTGGGGGGGGTGTAGGAGACTCGTTTGGGGGTGTGTAGGGGCCTCGTTGGGGAGGTGGAGCAGACTCGTTGGAGGGTGGAGGACACTCGTTGAGGGGGTGGAGGAGACTCGTTGGGAGGGTGTGGAGGAGACTCGTTGGGGGGGGAGCAGACTGGTTGGGGGGTTTGGAGGAGATTAGGGAGGGGTGGAGGAGACTCGTTGGGGGAGTGGAGGAGACTCGTTGGGGGGGTGGAGGATACTCGTTGGGAGAGGGTGGAGGGGACTCGTTGAGGGGGTAGAGGAGACTCGTGGGGTGGAGGAGACTCCAGGTGGGTGGAGGAGACTCATTGGGGGAGTGGAGGAGACTCGTTAGGGGGGTGGAGGAGACTCGTTGGGGGAGTGGAGGAGACTCGTTGGGGGAGTGGAGGAGACTCGTTGGGGAGGTGGAGGAGACTCGTTGGGGAGGTGGAGGAAACTCGTTGGAGGGGAGGAGACTCGTTGTGGGGGGGGCGGAGGAGACTCATTGGAGGGTGGAGGAGACTCGTTGTGGGGGTGGAGGAGACTCGGTGGGGAGGGGGTGGAGGAGACTCGGGGGGGGTGAAGGATACTCGTTGGGAGAGGGTGGAGGAGACTCGTTGAGGGGGTAGAGGAGACTCGTGGGGTGGAGGAGACTCGTGGGGGGTGGAGGAGACTCGTTGGCGGGGGTGGAGGAGATTCGTTGGTGGGGCGGAGGAGACTTGTTGGGGGTGGAGGAGACTGGTTGGGGGTGTGCAGGAGCCTCGTTGGGGGGCGTAGGGGCCTCGTTGGGGGGTGTAGGGGCCTCGTTGGGGAGGTGGAGGAGACTCGTTGGGGAGGTGGAGGAACCTCGTTGGGGAGCTAGAGGAAACTCGTTGGAGGGGAGGAGACTCGTTGTGGGGGGGGCGGAGGAGACTCATTGGAGGGTGGAGGAGACTCGTTGTTGGGGTGGAGGAGACTCGGTGGGGAGGGGGTGGAGGAGACTCGGGGGGGGTGAAGGATACTCGTTGGGAGAGGGTGGAGGAGACTCGTTGAGGGGGTAGAGGAGACTCGTGGGGTGGAGGAGACTCGTGGGGGGTGGAGGAGACTCGTTGGGGCAGTGGAGGAGACTCGGCGAGTGGAGGAGACTCAGGGGGGTGGAGGAGACTCGTTGGGGGAGTGGAGGAGACTCGTTGGGGAGGGGGTGGAGGAGCCTCGTTGGGGGGCTGGAGGAGCCTCATTGGGGGGCTGGAGGAGACTCGTTGGTGGGGCGGAGGAGACTCGTTGGGGGTGGAGGAGACTGGTTGGGGGTGTGCAGGAGCCTCGTTGGGGTGGTGAAGGAGACTCGGGAGGGTGGTGGAGCCTTGTTGGGGGGGTGGAGGAGACTCGTTGGGAGGGTGTAGGAGACTCGTTGGGGGGTGTAGGGGCCTCGTTGGGGAGGTGGAGGAGACTCATTGGGGAGGTGGAGGAGACTCGGTGGGGTGGCGGAGGAGACTCATAGGAGGTGGAGGAGACTCGTTGGGGAGGGGGCGGAGGAGACTCGTTGGTGGGGTGGAGGAGACTCGGCGGGTGGAGGAGACTCGTTTGGGGGGTGGAGGAGACTCCTTGGGGAGGGGATGGAGGAGACTCGTGGGGGTGGAGGAGACTCGTTGGGGTGGGGCGGAGGAGACTCGGTGGGGTGGAAGAGACTCGTTGAGTGGGTGGATGAGACTCGTTGGGCAGAGGGTGGGGGCGACTTGTTTGGGGGGTGGAGGAGACTCGTTGGGGAGGGTGTGGAGGAAACTCGTAGCAGGGGTGGAGGAGACTCGGGAGGTGGAGGAGACTCGTTGTGGGGGTGTAGGAAACTCGTTGGTGAGGGTGTGGAAGAGACTCGTAGCTGGGGTGGAGGAGACTAGTTCGGGGGTGGAGGAGACTGGTTGGGGGGGCGGTGGAGACTCGTTGGTGTTGGAGGAGACTCGTTGAAGAGAGGTGGAGGAGACTCGTTGTGGGGTGGAGGAGACTCAGTGGCGGGGTGGAGAAGACTCGTTGGGAGGGGGTGGAGGAGACTCGGGGGGTGGAGGATCGTTGGGAGGTGGCGGAGGATACTCGTTGGGGGGGCGGGGAAGACTCTTTGGGGAGGGGGTGAAGGAGACTCGTTGGGGGGGTGGAGGAGACTCGGTGGTGTGGCAGAGGGGACACATTGGGGGGGTGGAGGAGACTCGTTGGGGAGTGGGCGGAGGAGACTCATTGGTGTGGTGGAGGAGACTCGTTGGGAAGAGGGTGGAGGAGACACATTGGGGGTCGGAGGAAACTGGGGGGTGGAGGAGACTCCTTGGGGAGGGGGTGGAGGAGACTCATTGGGGGGGTGGAAGACACTCGTTGGGAGAGGGTGGAGGAGACTCGTTGAGGGGGTGGAGGAGACTCGTGGGGTGGAGGAGACTCGTGGGGGGTGGAGGAGACTCGTTGGTGGAGTAGAGGAGACTCGGCGGGTGGAGGAGACTCGTTAGAGGGGTGGAGGAGACTCGGGGGGGTGGAGGAGACTGGTTGGGGGTGTGTAGGGGCCTCGTTGGGGAGGTGGAGGAGACTCGTTGGGGAGGGGGCGGAGGAGACTCGTTGGCGGGGTGAAGGAGTCTCGTTGGTGTGGTGGAGGAGTCTCGTGGGGGGGTGGAGGAGACTCGGGGGGTGGAGGAGACTCGTTGGGGGGGTGGAGGATACTCGTTGGGAGGGGGTGGAGGAGACTCGTTGAGGGGGTGGAGGAGTCTCGTTGGGGGAGTGGAGTAGACTCGGGGGGTGGAAGAGACTCGTTGGCAGGGGCTGTAGGAGACTCGGCTGGTGGAGGAGAGTCATTGGGGGGGCGGAGGAGACTCGTTGGAGGGTGGAGGAGACACGTTGGGGGGTGGAGGAGAGTCGGTGGTGTGGCGGAGGAGACTCATTGGGGGGGTGGAGGAGACTCGTTGGGGTGGTGGAGGAGACTCGGCAGGGTGGAGGAGCCTCGTTCGGGGGGGGTGGAGGAGACTCGTTGGGGGGGGGGTGTAGGAGACTCGTTTGGGGGTGTGTAGGGGCCTCGTTGGGGAGGTGGAGCAGACTCGTTGGAGGGTGGAGGACACTCGTTGAGGGGGTGGAGGAGACTCGTTGGGAGGGTGTGGAGGAGACTCGTTGGGGGGGTGGAGCAGACTGGTTGGGGGGTTTGGAGGAGATTAGGGAGGGGTGGAGGAGACTCGTTGGGGGAGTGGAGGAGACTCGTTGGGGGGGTGGAGGATACTCGTTGGGAGAGGGTGGAGGGGACTCGTTGAGGGGGTAGAGGAGACTCGTGGGGTGGAGGAGACTCCAGGTGGGTGGAGGAGACTCGTTGGGGGAGTGGAGGAGACTCGTTAGGGGGGTGGAGGAGACTCGTTGGGGTAGTGGAGGAGACTCGTTGGGGGAGTGGAGGAGACTCGTTGGGGAGGGGGTGGAGGAGCCTCGTTGGGGGGCTGGAGGAGACTTGTTGGCGGGGGTGGAGGAGACTCGTTGGTGGGGCGGAGGAGACTTGTTGGGGGTGGAGGAGACTGGTTGGGGGTGTGCAGGAGCCTCGTTGGGGGGCGTAGGGGCCTCGTTGGGGGGTGTAGGGGCCTCGTTGGGGAGGTGGAGGAGACTCGTTGGGGAGGTGGAGGAACCTCGTTGGGGAGCTAGAGGAAACTCGTTGGAGGGGAGGAGACTCGTTGTGGGGGGGGCGGAGGAGACTCATTGGAGGGTGGAGGAGACTCGTTGTGGGGGTGGAGGAGACTCGGTGGGGAGGGGGTGGAGGAGACTCGGGGGGGTGGAGGATACTCGTTGGGAGAGGGTGGAGGAGACTCGTTGAGGGGGTAGGGGAGACTCGTGGGGTGGAGGAGACTCGTGGGGGGTGGAGGAGACTCGTTGGGGCAGTGGAGGAGACTCGGCGAGTGGAGGAGACTCAGGGGGGTGGAGGAGACTCGTTGGGGGAGTGGAGGAGACTCGGGGGTGGAGGAGACTCGTTGGGGGAGTGGAGGAGCCTCGTTGGGGGGGCTGGAGGAGACTCGTTGGTGGGGCGGAGGGGACTCGTTGGGGGTGGAGGAGACTGGTTGGGGGTGTGCAGGAGCCTCGTTGGGGTGGTGGAGGAGACTCGGGAGGGTGGTGGAGCCTTGTTGGGGGGGTGGAGGAGACTCGTTGGGAGGGTGTAGGAGACTCGTTGGGGGGTGTAGGGGCCTCGTTGGGGAGGTGGAGGAGACTCATTGGGGAGGTGGAGGAGACTCGGTGGGGTGGCGGAGGAGACTCATGGGAGGTGGAGGAGACTCGTTGGGGAGGGGGCGGAGGAGACTCGTTGGTGGGGTGGAGGAGACTCGGCGGGTGGAGGAGACTCGTTTGGGGGGTGGAGGAGACTCCTTGGGGAGGGGATGGAGGAGACTCGTGGGGGTGGAGGAGACTCGTTGGGGAGGGGCGGAGGAGACTCGGTGGGGTGGAAGAGACTCGTTGAGTGGGTGGAGGAGACTCGTTGGGCAGAGGGTGGGGGCGACTTGTTTGGGGGGTGGAGGAGACTCGTTGGGGAGGGTGTGGAGGAAACTCGTAGCAGGGGTGGAGGAGACTCGGGAGGTGGAGGAGACTCGTTGTGGGGGTGTAGGAAACTCGTTGGTGAGGGTGTGGAAGAGACTCGTAGCTGGGGTGGAGGAGACTAGTTCGGGGGTGAAGGAGACTCGTTGGGGGGGTAGAGGAGACACGTTGGCGGTTGGAGAAGACGCGGTGGTGTGGAGGAGACTCATTGGGAGGGGGAGAAGGAGACTCGTTGGGGGAGTGGAAGAGAGTCGTTGGAGGGGGTGGAGGAGACTCGTCGGAGGGGTGGTGAAGACTCGTTGGGGGGGGTGGAGGAGACTCATTGGGGAGTGGAAGAGACTCGTTGTGGGGGTGGGGGAGACTGGTTTGAGGGGTTGGAGGAGACTCGGCGGCTGGAGGAGATTCAGGGGGGTGGAGGAGACTCATTGGGGGAGTCGAGGAGACCCGTTGGGGAGGGGTGAAGGAGACTCGTTGAGGGAGTGGAGGAGACTCGTGGGGTGGTGGAGACTCGTGGGGGGTGGAGGAGACTCGTTGGGGGAGTGGAGGAGACTTGGAGGGTGGAAGAGACTCGTTGGCAGGTGGTGGAGGAGACTCGGCGGGTGGAGGTGATTCGTTGGCGGGGTGGAGGAGACTCGTTGGTGGGGTGGAGGAGACTCGGTAGGTGGAGGAGACTCGTGGGGGGGTGAATGAGACTCGTTGGGGAGGTGGAGGAAACTCGTTGGGGAGGGGGTGGAGGAGACTCGGGGGGGCGGAGGAGACTCGTGGGGGTGGAGGAGACTCGTTGGGGAGGGGGTGGAGGAGACTCGGGGGGGGTGGAGGAGACTCGTTGGGGGAGTGGAGGAGACTCGGGGGGTGGAAGAGACTCGTTTGCAGGGGGTGGAGGAGATTGGGCGGGTGGAGGAGACTCATTGGGGAGTGGAAGAGACTCGTTGTGGGGGTGGAGCAGACTCGTGGGGGTGGAGGAGACTCGTTGGGGGATGGAGGGTACTCGTTGGGAGGGGGTGTAGGAGACTCATTGAGGGGGTAGAGGAGACTCGGGTGGAGGAGACTCGTGGGGGTGGAGGAGACTCGTTGGGGGAGTGGAGGAGACCCGCGGGGTGGAGGAGCATCGGGAGGTGGAGGAGACTCGTGGGGGGGTGGAGGAGACTCGTTGGGGAGGTGGAGGAGACTCTTTAGGTAGGGGGTGGCGGAGACTTGGCGGGTTGAGAGACTCGTTGGGAGGGGGTGGAGGATACTCGTTGGGGGAGTGGAGGAGACTCGTTGGCGAGGGGGTGGAGGAAACTCGTTGGGGGGTGGAGGATACTCGTTGGGAGGAGGTGGAGAAGACTTGTTGAGGGGGTGGAGGGGACTCGCGGAGTGGAGGAGACTCGTGGGGGTGGAAGAGACTCGTTGGGGGAGTGGAGGAGACTCGCGGGGTGGAGGAACCTCGGCGGGTGGAGGAGACTCGTTGGGGGGGTGGAGGAGACTCGGAGGGTGGAGCAGACTCGTTTGGGGAGTGGAGGAGACTCGTTGGGGAGGGGGTGGAGGAGGCTCGTTGGGGGGTTGGAGGAGACTCGTTGGGGAGGGGGTGGAGGAGACTCATTGAAGGGGCGGAGGAGACTCGGGGGGTTGAGGAGACTTGTTGGGGAGGGCGTGGAGGAGACTCGTTGAGGGGGTGAAGGAGACTAGGGGGGTGGAGGAGACTCGTGAGGGGGTGGAGGAGACTCGTTGGGGAGAGGGTGGAGTAGACTCGTTGGGGGAGTGGAGGAGACTTGTTGGGGGAGTGGAGGTGACTCGGGGAAGGGGTGGAGGAGACTCGTTGGGGGAGTAGAGGAGACTCGTAGGGGAGGGGGTGGAGGAGACTCGTTGGGGGGGTGGAGGATACTCGTTGGGAGGGGGTGGAGGAGACTCGTTGAGGGGGTGGAGGAGTCTCGTTGGGGGAGTGGAGTAGACTCGGGGGGTGGAAGAGACTCGTTGGCAGGGGCTGTAGGAGACTCGGCTGGTGGAGGAGAGTCATTGGGGGGGCGGAGGAGACTCGTTTGAGGGTGGAGGAGACACGTTGGGGGGTGGAGGAGAGTCGGTGGTGTGGCGGAGGAGACTCATTGGGGGGGTGGAGGAGACTCGTTGGGGTGGTGGAGGAGACTCGGCAGGGTGGAGGAGCCTCGTTCGGGGGGGGGGGTGGAGGAGACTCGTTGGGGGGGGGTGTAGGAGACTCGTTTGGGGGTGTGTAGGGGCCTCGTTGGGGAGGTGGAGCAGACTCGTTGGAGGGTGGAGGACACTCGTTGAGGGGGTGGAGGAGACTCGTTGGGAGGGTGTGGAGGAGACTCGTTGGGGGGGTGGAGCAGACTGGTTGGGGGGTTTGGAGGAGATTAGGGAGGGGTGGAGGAGACTCGTTGGGGGAGTGGAGGAGACTCGGGGGGGTGGAGGATACTCGTTGGGAGAGGGTGGAGGGGACTCGTTGAGGGGGTAGAGAAGACTCGTGGGGTGGAGGAGACTCCAGGTGGGTGGAGGAGACTCATTGGGGGAGTGGAGGAGACTCGTTAGGGGGGTGGAGGAGACTCGTTGGGGGAGTGGAGGAGACTCGTTGGGGTAGTGGAGGAGACTCGTTGGGGAGGGGGTGGAGGAGCCTCGTTGCGGGGTTGGAGGAGACTTGTTGGCGGGGGTGCAGGAGACTCGTTGGTGGGGCGGTGGAGACTTGTTGGGGGTGGAGGAGACTGGTTGGGGGTGTGCAGGAGCCTCGTTGGGGGCGTAGGGGCCTCGTTGGGGGGTGTAGGGGCCTCGTTGGGGAGGTGGAGGAGACTCGTTGGGGAGGTGGAGGAACCTCGTTGGGGAGCTAGAGGAAACTCGTTGGAGGGGAGGAGACTCGTTGTGGGGGGGGGCGGAGGAGACTCATTGGAGGGTGGAGGAGACTCGTTGTGGGGGTGGAGGAGACTCGGTGGGGAGGGGGTGGAGGAGAGTCGGGGGGGGTGGAGGATACTCGTTGGGAGAGGGTGGAGGAGACTCGTTGAGGGGGTAGAGGAGACTCGTGGGGTGGAGGAGACTCGTGGGGGGTGGAGGAGACTCGTGGGGGGTGGAGGAGACTCGTTGGGGCAGTGGAGGAGACTCGGCGAGTGGAGGAGACTCAGGAGGGTGGAGGAGACTCGTTGGGGGAGTGGAGGAGACTCGTTGGGGGAGTGGAGGAGACTCGTTGGGGAGGGGGTGGAGGAGCCTCGTTGGGGGGCTGGAGGAGCCTCGTTGGGGGGCTGGAGGAGACTCGTTGGTGGGGCGGAGGAGACTCGTTGGGGGTGGAGGAGACTGGTTGGGGGTGTGCAGGAGCCTCGTTGGGGTGGTGGAGGAGACTCGGGAGGGTAGTGGAGCCTTGTTGGGGGGGTGGAGGAGACTCGTTGGGAGGGTGTAGGAGACTCGTTGGGGGGTGTAGGGGCCTCGTTGGGGAGGTGGAGGAGACTCATTGGGGAGGTGGAGGAGACTCGGTGGGGTGGCGGAGGAGACTCATGGGAGGTGGAGGAGACTCGTTGGGGAGGGGGCGGAGGAGACTCGTTGGTGGGGTGGAGGAGACTCGGCGGGTGGAGGAGACTCGTTTGGGGGGTGGAGGAGACTCCTTGGGGAGGGGATGGAGTAGACTCGTGGGGGTGGAGGAGACTCGTTGGGGAGGGGCGGAGGAGACTCGGTGGGCAGAGGGTGGGGGCGACTTGTTTGGGGGGTGGAGGAGACTCGTTGGGGAGAGTGTGGAGGAAACTCGTAGCAGGGGTGGAGGAGACTCGGGAGGTGGAGGAGACTCGTTGTGGGGGTGTAGGAAACTCGTTGGTGAGGGTGTGGAAGAGACTCGTAGCTGGGGTGGAGGAGACTAGTTCGGGGGTGGAGGAGACTGGTTGGGGGGGCGGTGGAGACTCGTTGGTGTTGGAGGAGACTTGAAGAGAGGTGGAGGAGACTCAGTGGCGGGGTGGAGGAGACTCGTTGGGAGGGGGCGGAGGAGACTCGGGGGGTGGAGGATCGTTGGGAGGTGGCGGAGGATACTCGTTGGGGGGGCGGGGAAGACTCTTTGGGGAGGGGGTGAAGGAGACTCGTTGGGGGGGTAGAGGAGACACGTTGGCGGGTGGAGAAGACGCGGTGGTGTGGAGGAGACTCATTGGGAGGGGGAGAAGGAGACTCGTTGGGGGAGTGGAAGAGACTCGTTGGAGGGGGTGGAGGAGACTCGTCGGAGGGGTGGTGGAGACTCGTTGGGGGGGTGGAGGAGACTCGTTGGGGGAGTGGAGGAGACTCGTTGGGGTAGTGGAGGAGACTCGTTGGGGAGGGGGTGGAGGAGCCTCGTTGCGGGGTTGGAGGAGACTTGTTGGCGGGGGTGCAGGAGACTCGTTGGTGGGGCGGTGGAGACTTGTTGGGGGTGGAGGAGACTGGTTGGGGGTGTGCAGGAGCCTCGTTGGGGGCGTAGGGGCCTCGTTGGGGGGTGTAGGGGCCTCGTTGGGGAGGTGGAGGAGACTCGTTGGGGAGGTGGAGGAACCTCGTTGGGGAGCTAGAGGAAACTCGTTGGAGGGGAGGAGACTCGTTGTGGGGGGGGGCGGAGGAGACTCATTGGAGGGTGGAGGAGACTCGTTGTGGGGGTGGAGGAGACTCGGTGGGGAGGGGGTGGAGGAGAGTCGGGGGGGTGGAGGATACTCGTTGGGAGAGGGTGGAGGAGACTCGTTGAGGGGGTAGAGGAGACTCGTGGGGTGGAGGAGACTCGTGGGGGGTGGAGGAGACTCGTGGGGGGTGGAGGAGACTCGTTGGGGCAGTGGAGGAGACTCGGCGAGTGGAGGAGACTCAGGAGGGTGGAGGAGACTCGTTGGGGGAGTGGAGGAGACTCGTTGGGGAGGGGGTGGAGGAGCCTCGTTGGGGGGCTGGAGGAGCCTCGTTGGGGGGCTGGAGGAGACTCGTTGGTGGGGCGGAGGAGACTCGTTGGGGGTGGAGGAGACTGGTTGGGGGTGTGCAGGAGCCTCGTTGGGGTGGTGGAGGAGACTCGGGAGGGTAGTGGAGCCTTGTTGGGGGGGTGGAGGAGACTCGTTGGGAGGGTGTAGGAGACTCGTTGGGGGGTGTAGGGGCCTCGTTGGGGAGGTGGAGGAGACTCATTGGGGAGGTGGAGGAGACTCGGTGGGGTGGCGGAGGAGACTCATGGGAGGTGGAGGAGACTCGTTGGGGAGGGGGCGGAGGAGACTCGTTGGTGGGGTGGAGGAGACTCGGCGGGTGGAGGAGACTCGTTTGGGGGGTGGAGGAGACTCCTTGGGGAGGGGATGGAGTAGACTCGTGGGGGTGGAGGAGACTCGTTGGGGAGGGGCGGAGGAGACTCGGTGGGCAGAGGGTGGGGGCGACTTGTTTGGGGGGTGGAGGAGACTCGTTGGGGAGAGTGTGGAGGAAACTCGTAGCAGGGGTGGAGGAGACTCGGGAGGTGGAGGAGACTCGTTGTGGGGGTGTAGGAAACTCGTTGGTGAGGGTGTGGAAGAGACTCGTAGCTGGGGTGGAGGAGACTAGTTCGGGGGTGGAGGAGACTGGTTGGGGGGGCGGTGGAGACTCGTTGGTGTTGGAGGAGACTTGAAGAGAGGTGGAGGAGACTCAGTGGCGGGGTGGAGGAGACTCGTTGGGAGGGGGCGGAGGAGACTCGGGGGGTGGAGGATCGTTGGGAGGTGGCGGAGGATACTCGTTGGGGGGGCGTGGAAGACTCTTTGGGGAGGGGGTGAAGGAGACTCGTTGGGGGGGTAGAGGAGACACGTTGGCGGGTGGAGAAGACGCGGTGGTGTGGAGGAGACTCATTGGGAGGGGGAGAAGGAGACTCGTTGGGGGAGTGGAAGAGACTCGTTGGAGGGGGTGGAGGAGACTCGTCGGAGGGGTGGTGGAGACTCGTTGGGGGGGTGGAGGAGACTCATTGGGGAGTGGAAGAGACTCGTGGGGGTGGGGGAGACTGGTTTGAGGGGTTGGAGGAGACTCGGCGGCTGGAGGAGACTCAGGGGGGTGGAGGAGACTCATTGGGGGAGTCGAGGAGACCCGTTGGGGAGGGGGTGGAGGAGACTCGTGGGGTGGTGGAGACTCGTGGGGGGTGGAGGAGACTCGTTGGGGGAGTGGAGGAGACTTGGAGGGTGGAAGAGACTCGTTGGCAGGGGCTGTAGGAGACTCGGCGGGTGGAGGAGACTCGTTGGGGGGCGCGGAGGAGGCTCGTTGGAGGGTGGAAGAGACTCGGGGGGGTGGAGGAGACTCGGTGGTGTGGCAGAGGGGACACATTGGGGGGGTGGAGGAGACTCGTTGGGAAGAGGGTGGAGGAGACACATTGGGGGGCGGAGGAAACTGGGGGGTGGAGGAGACTCCTTGGGGAGGGGGTGGAGGAGACTCATTGGGGGGATGGAAGACACTCGTTGGGAGAGGGTGGAGGAGACTCGTTGAGGGGGTGGAGGAGACTCGTGGGGTGGAGGAGACTCGTGGGGGGTGGAGGAGACTCGTTGGGGGAGTAGAGGAGACTCGGCGGGTGGAGGAGACTCGGGGGGGTGGAGGAGACTGGTTGGGGGTGTGCAGGAGACTCGTTGGGGGGGTGTAGGAGACTCGTTTGGGGGTGTGTAGGGGCCTCGTTGGGGAGGTGGAGGAGACTCGTTGGGGAGGGGGCGGAGGAGACTCGTTGGCGGGGTGAAGGAGTCTCGTTGGTGGGGTGGAGGAGTCTCGTGGGGGGGTGGAGGAGACTCGGGGGGTGGAGGAGACTCGTTGGGGGAGTGGAGGAGACTCGTAGGGGAGGGGGTGGAGGAGACTCGTTGGGGGGGTGGAGGATACTCGTTGGGAGGGGGTGGAGGAGACTCGTTGAGGGGGTGGAGGAGTCTCGTTGGGGGAGTGGAGTAGACTCGTGGGGTGGAAGAGACTCGTTGGCAGGGGCTGTAGGAGACTCGGCTGGTGGATGAGAGTCGGTGGTGTGGCGGAGGAGACTCATTGGGGGGGTGGAGGAGACTCGTTGGGGTGGTGGAGGAGACTCGGCAGGGTGGAGGAGCCTCGTTCGGGGGGGGGGGTGGAGGAGACTCGTTGGGGGGGGTGTAGGAGACTCGTTTGGGGGTGTGTAGGGGCCTCGTTGGGGAGGTGGAGCAGACTCGTTGGAGGGTGGAGGACACTCGTTGAGGGGGTGGAGGAGACTCGTTGGGAGGGTGTGGAGGAGACTCGTTGTGGGGGTGGAGCAGACTGGTTGGGGGGTTTGGAGGAGATTAGGGAGGGGTGGAGGAGACTCGTTGGGGGAGTGGAGGAGACTCGTTGGGGGGGTGGAAGATACTCGTTGGGAGAGGGTGGAGGGGACTCGTTGAGGGGGTAGAGGAGACTCGTGGGGTGGAGGAGACTCCAGGTGGGTGGAGGAGACTCGTTGGGGGAGTGGAGGAGATTCGTTAGGGGGGTGGAGGAGACTCGTTGGGGGAGTGGAGGAGACTCGTTGGGGAGGGGGTGGAGGAGCCTTGTTGGGGGGCTGGAGGAGACTTGTTGGCGGGGGTGGAGGAGACTCGTTGGTGGGGCGGAGGAGACTTGTTGTGGGTGGAGGAGACTGGTTGGGGGTGTGCAGGAGCCTCGTTGGGGGGCGTAGGGGCCTCGTTGGGGGGTGTAGGGGCCTCGTTGGGGAGGTGGAGGAGACTCGTTGGGGAGGTGGAGGAACCTCGTTGGGGAGCTAGAGGAAACTCGTTGGAGGGGAGGAGACTCATTGTGTGGGGCGGCGGAGGAGACTCATTGGAGGGTGGAGGAGACTCGTTGTGGGGGTGGAGGAGACTCGGTGGGGAGGGGGTGGAGGAGACTCGGGGGGGTGGAGGATACTCGTTGGGAGAGGGTGGAGGAGACTCGTTGAGGGGGTAGAGGAGACTCGTGGGGTGGAGGAGACTCGTGGGGGGTGGAGGAGACTCGTTGGGGCAGTGGAGGAGACTCGGCGAGTGGAGGAGACCCAGGGTGGTGGAGGAGACTCGTTGGGGGAGTGGAGGAGACTCGTTGGGGGAGTGGAGGAGCCTCGTTGGGGGGCTGGAGGAGTCTCGTTGGTGGGGCGGAGGAGACTCGTTGGGGGTGGAGGAGACTGGTTGGGGGTGTGCAGGAGCCTCGTTGGGGTGGTGGAGGAGACTCGGGAGGGTGGTGGAGCCTTGTTGGGGGGGTGGAGGAGACTCGTTGGGAGGGTGTAGGAGACTCGTTGGGGGGTGTAGGGGCCTCGTTGGGGAGGTGGAGGAGACTCATTGGGGAGGTGGAGGAGACTCATGGGAGGTGGAGGAGACTCGTTGGGGAGGGGGCGGAGGAGACTCGTTGGTGGGGTGGAGGAGACTCGGCGGGTGGAGGAGACTCGTTTGGGGGGTGGAGGAGACTCGTTGGGGAGGGGCGGAGGAGACTCGGTGGGGTGGAAGAGACTCGTTGAGTGGGTGGAGGAGACTCGTTGGGCAGAGGGTGGGGGCGACTTGTTTGGGGGGTGGAGGAGACTCGTTGGGGAGGGTGTGGAGGAAACTCGTAGCAGGGGTGGAGGAGACTCGGGAGGTGGAGGAGACTCGTTGTGGGGGTGTAGGAAACTCGTTGGTGAGGGTGTGGAAGAGACTCGTAGCTGGGGTGGAGGAGACTAGTTCGGGGGTGGAGGAGACTGGTTGGTGGGGCGGTGGAGACTCGTTGGTGTTGGAGGAGACTCGTTGAAGAGAGGTGGAGGAGACTCGTTGTGGGGTGGAGGAGACTCAGTGGCGGGGTGGAGGAGACTCGTTGGGAGGGGGTGGAGGAGACTCGGGGGGTGGAGGATCGTTGGGAGGTGGCGGAGGATACTCGTTGGGGGGGCGGGGAAGACTCTTTGGGGAGCGGGTGAAGGAGACTCGTTGGGGGGGTAGAGGAGACACGTTGGCGGGTGGAGAAGACGCGGTGGTGTGGAGGAGACTCATTGGGAGGGGGAGAAGGAGACTCGTTGGGGGAGTGGAAGAGACTCGTTGGAGGGGGTGGAGGAGACTCGTCGGAGGGGTGGTGAAGACTCGTTGGGGGGGTGGAGGAGACTCATTGGGGAGTGGAAGAGACTCGTTGTGGGGGTGGGGGAGACTGGTTTGAGGGGTTGGAGGAGACTATGCGGCTGGAGGAGACTCGGGGGTGGAGGAGACTCATTGGGGGAGTCGAGGAGACCCGTTGGGGAGGGGGTGAAGGAGACTCGTGGGGTGGTGGAGACTCGTGGGGGGTGGAGGAGACTCGTTGGGGGAGTGGAGGAGACTTGGAGGGTGGAAGAGACTCGTTGGCAGGTGGTGGAGGAGATTCGGCGGGTGGAGGAGACTCGTTGGGTGGTGGAGGAGACTCGGGGGGTGGAAGAGACTCGTTTGCAGGGGGTGGAGGAGATTGGGCGGGTGGAGGAGACTCATTGGGGAGTGGAAGAGACTCGTGGGGGTGGAGCAGACTCGTGGGGGTGGAGGAGACTCGTTGGGGGGATGGAGGGTACTCGTTGGGAGGGGGTGTAGGAGACTCATTGAGGGGGTGGAGGAGACTCATTGAGGGGGTAGAGGAGACTCGGGTGGAGGAGACTCGTGGGGGTGGAGGAGACTCGTTGGGGGAGTGGAGGAGACCCGCGAGGTGGAGGAGCATCGGGAGGTGGAGGAGACTCGTGGGGGGGTGGAGGAGACTCGGGGAGGCTCTTTAGGTAGGGGGTGGCGGAGACTTGGTGGATTGAGGAGACTCGTTGGGAGGGGGTGGAGGATACTCGTTGGGGGAGTGGAGGAGACTCGTTGGCGAGGGGGTGGAGGAAACTAGTTGGGGGGTGGAGGATACTCGTTGGGAGGAGGTGGAGAAGACTTGTTGAGGGGGTGGAGGGGACTCGCGGAGTGGAGGAGACTCGTGGGGGTGGAAGAGACTCGTTGGGGGAGTGGAGGAGACTCGCGGGGTGGAGGAACCTCGGCGGGTGGAGGAGACTCGTTGGGGGGGTGGAGGAGACTCGGAGGGTGGAGCAGACTCGTTTGGGGAGTGGAGGAGACTCGTTGGGGAGGGGGTGGAGGAGGCTCGTTGGGGGGTTGGAGGAGACTCTTTGGGGAGGGGGTGGAGGAGACTCATTGAGGGGGCGGAGGAGACTCGGGGGGGTTGAGGAGACTTGTTGGGGAGGGCGTGGAGGAGACTCGTTGAGGGGGTGAAGGAGACTAGGGGGGTGGAGGAGACTCGTGAGGGGGTGGAGGAGACTCGTTGGGGAGAGGGTGGAGTAGACTCGTTGGAGTGGAGGAGACTTGTTGGGGGAGTGGAGGTTACTCGGGGAGGGGGTGGAGGAGACTCGTTGGGGGGGAGGAGGAGACTCGGAGGGTGGAGCAGACTCGTTTGGGGAGTGGAGGAGACTCGTTGGGGAGGGGGTGGAGGAGGCTCGTTGGGGGGTTGGAGGAGACTCGTTGGGGAGGGGGTGGAGGAGACTCATTGAGGGGGCGGAGGAGACTCGGGGGGTTGAGGAGACTTGTTGGGGAGGGCGTGGAGGAGACTCGTTGAGGGGGTGAAGGAGACTGGAGGGTGGAGGAGACTCGTGAGGGGTGGAGGAGACTCGTTGGGGAGAGGGTGGAGTAGACTCGTTGGGGGAGTGGAGGAGACTTGTTGGGGGGGTGAAGGAGACTCGTTGGGGAGGGTGTGGAAGAGATTCTTAGCAGGGGTGGAGGAGACGGGGGGTGGCGGAGACTCGTTGTGGGGGTGTAGGAGACTCGCTGGTGAGGGTGTGGAGGAGCCTCGTAGCGGGGGTGGAGGAGACTCGGGGGGTGGAGGAGACTCGTTGGAGCGGGGTGGAGGAGACTCATTGGCGGTTGGAGGAGACTCGGTGGGGGTGTGGAGGAGACTCGTTGGGGAGGGGGTGGAGGAGACTCGTTGGGGGAGTGGAGGAGACTCGTTGGGGAGGGGGTGGAGGAGCCTCGTTGGGGGGCTGGAGGAGACTTGTTGGCGGGGGTAGAGGAGACTAGTTGGTGGGGCGGCGGAGACTTGTTGGGGGTGGAGGAGACTGGTTGGGGGTGTGCAGTAGCCTCGTTGGGGGGCGTAGGGGCCTCGTTGGGGGGTGTAGGGGGCCTCGTTGGGGAGGTGGAGGAGACTCGTTGGGGAGGTGGAGGAACCTCGTTGGGGAGCTAGAGGAAACTCGTTGGAGGGGAGGAGACTCGTTGTGTGGGGGGGCAGAGGAGACTCATTGGAGGGTGGAGGAGACTCGTTGTGGGGGTGGAGGAGACTCGGTGGGGAGGGGGTGGAGGAGACTCGGGGGGGTGGAGGATACTCGTTGGGAGAGGGTGGAGGAGACTATTTGAGGGGGTAGAGGAGACTCGTGGGTGGAGGAGAATCGTGGGGGGTGGAGGAGACTCGTTGTGGGGGTGGAGGAGACTCGGTGGGGAGGGGGTGGAGGAGACTCGGGGGGGTGGAGGATACTCGTTGGGAGAGGTGGAGGAGACTCGTTGAGGGGGTAGAGGAGACTCGTGGGGTGGAGGAGACTCGTGGGGGGTGGAGGAGACTCGTTGGGGCAGTGGAGGAGACTCGGCGAGTGGAGGAGACTCGTTGGGGGCTGGAGGAGCCTCGTTGGGGGCTGGAGGAGACTCGTTGGTGGGGGCGGAGGAGACTCGTTGGGGGTGGAGGAAACTGGTTGGGGGTGTGCAGGAGCCTCGTTGGGGTGGTGGAGGAGACTCGGGAGGGTGGTGGAGCCTTGTTGGGGGGGTGGAGGAGACTCGTTGGGAGGGTGTAGGAGACTCGTTGGGGGGTGTAGGGGCCTCGTTGGGGAGGTGGAGGAGACTCATTGGGGAGGTGGAGGAGACTCGGTGGGGTGGCGGAGGAGACTCATGGGAGGTGGAGGAGACTCGTTGGGGAGGGGGCAGAGGAGACTTGTTGGTGGGGTGGAGGAGACTCGGCGGGTGGAGGAGACTCGTTTGGGGGGTGGAGGAGACTCCTTGGGGAGGGGATGGAGGAGACTCGGGGGGTTGGAGGAGACTCGTTGGGGAGGGGCGGAGGAGACTCGGTGGGGTGGAAGAGACTCGTTGAGTGGGTGGAGGAGACTCGTTGGGCAGAGGGTGGGGGCGACTTGTTTGGGGGGTGGAGGAGACTCGTTGGGGAGGGTGTGGAGAAAACTCGTAGCAGGGGTGGAGGAGACTCGGGAGGTGGAGGAGACTCGTTGTGGGGGTGTAGGAAACTCGTTGGTGAGGGTGTGAAGAGACTCGTAGCTGGGGTGGAGGAGACTAGTTCGGGGGTGGAGGAGACTGGTTGGGGGGGCGGTGGAGACTCGTTGGTGTTGGAGGAGACTCGTTGAAGAGAGGTGGAGGAGACTCGTTGTGGGGTGTAGGAGACTCAGTGGCGGGGTGGAGGAGACTCGGGAGGGGGCGGAGGAGACTCGGGGGGTGGAGGATCGTTGGGAGGTGGCGGAGGATACTCGTTGGGGGGGCGGGGAAGACTCTTTGGGGAGGGGGTGAAGGAGACGTTGGGGGGGTAGAGGAGACACGTTGGCGGGTGGAGAAGACGCGGTGGTGTGGAGGAGACTCATTGGGAGTGGGAGAAGGAGACTCGTTGGAGGGGGTGGAGGAGACTCGTCGGAGGGGTGGTGAAGACTCGTTGGGGGGGGTGGAGGAGACTCATTGGGGAGTGGAAGAGACTCGTTGTGGGGATGGGGGAGACTGGTTTGAGGGGTTGGAGGAGACTCGGCGGCTGGAGGAGACTCAGGGGGGTGGAGGAGACTCATTGGGGGAGTCGAGGAGACCCGTTGGGGAGGGGGTGAAGGAGACTCGTTGAGGGGGTGGAGGAGACTCGTGGGGTGGTGGAGACTCGTGGGGGGCGGAGGAGACTCGTTGGGGAGGGTGTGGAAGAGATTCTTAGCAGGGGTGGAGGAGACTCGGGGGGTGGCGGAGACTCGTGGGGGTGTAGGAGACTCGCTGGTGAGGGTGTGGTGGAGCCTCGTAGCGGGGGTGGAGGAGACTCGGGGGGTGGAGGAGACTTGTTGGAGCGGGGTGGAGGAGACTCATTGGCGGTTGGAGGAGACTCGGTGGGGGTGTGGAGGAGACTCGTTGGGGAGGGGGTGGAGGAGACTCGTTGGGGGAGCGGAGGAGACTCTTCGGGGAGGGGGTGAAGGAGACTCTTTGGAGGGGCTGGAGGAGACTCGTTGGAGGGGTGGTGGAGACTCGTTGGGGGTGTGGAGGAGACTCGTTGGGGAGTGGAGGAGACTCGTTGGGGTGGATGTGGTTGGGGACTGTTAACAGAAGTGGGTCGGTGTCCAGTTGTGGACAGTGGGTGGGTTGAAGGATTGAGATGGGGGGAGGTGGTTTAGTCGGAGGAAATGTGTTCCCGTGCAGAGCCGGGGCAATCTGGAATACAGTTAGTTTCTGCAGGGTCGTATATCACTGCAGTTTCTGCAATGGGGTGCAAACACTGGTGACAGTAGGTGGGATGGGGAGTGATGGGACGGGCTGTGGCAGACATGGATGAGATGGGGACAGTGGGCACGGAGTCAGAGTCAGACAGCAGGGAAAGAGGCCACTCAGCCCAACACATCCATGCTGACCCCGTAGCCTACCTGAACAAGTCCCTCTTCCCGCATCCTCTGCTATCCATGTACCTGTCCAAGTGGCTTTTGAAGGTGATTGTTCCCACCTCCACCTCCTCCTCAAGCAGCTTATTCCACATAGCCACCTCCCTCTGGGTCAAACTGTTGTCCCTCAGGTCCCCTCATAACCGCTCTCTTCTCACCTTAAACCTGAGTCCTCTAGTTTAATTCTCCCCTATCCTGGGGCAGAAAGACTGAGTGTGTTCACCCTGTCTCTGTCCCTCATGATTTTGTCCACCGCAATCTCCTATGCTCCTAGGAATCAAGTCAATATAACTCAATCCCTCGTGTCCTGAAAACATCCTCGTAAATCACTTCTGCACCCTTTCCAGCCACACGGATTCTTGCCTCTCGGCAGGTGGGACATACACACAGACACACACACACACACACACACACACACACACACACACACACACACACTCACACAGTCACACACTCACACACTCACACACACACATACACACACACACACTCACACACACTCACACAAACACACCCCCGCCCTCTCCCCTTTGCACTCTTAGCCCTCTTTGCCCTATTACACCTCTTACCCCCACTTACCTCCCATCTCCCTTCTCCCATCAACCCTCGCACCAACTCGCCTGCCTCTCCCCATCTCCCCTGCCTCCTTCCCCTCCCCCTCACCATCCCTCTGCCCCTGTCCATCCCTCCCCTTCACCCCTCTCAACCCTCTCCCCTTCCATCAGTCTCCCCTCTCCATCCTTCACCAGTCTCCCTCCCCCCCGTCTCCCTCCCTCTCCGTCTTCCTCCCCCGTCTTTCTCCCCATCTCCCCCCACTATCACCCCTTCCCTTCGTCCCCACTGTCTTCCCAACACCCTCCCCACCCTCTCTCCCGCGCTCTCCTCACCCTCCCTGCCACTCTCTGCCCCTGCGCTCTCTTTCCCCCGACCCTCTGTCGGTTTTCATTAACCCTGTGACGATGTATTCATTTTCCCCTCTCTCTTCCCCTCAGCGAATTGCCCGCCTCCTCCGCCACTCCCTGGACACATGGGAATACCTGGCAGCAGTTACGGTGAGTGCTACCATTTCTCGTGTCTCCCTGTCACTCCCTCCTCCCTCCCTCCCTCCTTCTCCATCTCCCTGCCAACCTCCGCCTCCCAAATACCTCCCGCCCCCTTCTTGTGCCCCCTTCTCGCCCTGCATTTCTCACCACTTTCCCGCTCACCCCAGTCTCGCCTCCTCCTTCTCATCCCCCCACTTCTCGGAACCCCCACTTCTTGGACCCCCACCTCGAACCACCTCTCTCGAACCATCCCTTTCGAAAGCCTATCCTCTCCACCTTTTCCCCTTTCCCCCTTCTTGACCACCCCCTTAACCCCCCCTCGAACCCCCACCTCTCCCCCTCTTCCCCTCTCCCCACTTCTTGACCACCCTACTCGCTTCCTAACTCGCCCCCTCTAATTGCCCCCCTTCTCACTCCCCTACCCCCCCCCCCCGTGAAAGCTCCGTGCGCTTTCAGTGGATCAGGGTAACGGAGGGATCCCAGTTGATTGGTTTGGGGAGGGGTTGGAGGAGACTCGGGGGGTTGGAGGAGCCTCGTTGTGGGGGTGGAGGAAACTCGTTCGGGGTGCGGAGGAGACTCGGGCGGGGTGGAGGAAACTCGTTGGGAGGTGGAGGAGACTCGGGGGGGTGGAGGAGACTCGTTGGGGAGCGGGTGGAGGAGACTTGGGGGGTTGGAGTAGACTCGTTTGGGGGGTTTGGACGAGACTCGTTGGGGGGGTGGAGGAGACTCTTTGGGGGGGTGGAGGAGACTCATTGAGGGGGAGGAGGAGACTCGTTGGAGGGGTGGAGGAGTCTCGTTGGGGAGTGGTGGAGACTCTTTGGGAGGGGGTGGAGGAGAGTCGTTGGGGGGCTGAAGGAGACTCGTTGAGGGGTGGAGGAGACTCATTGAGGGGTGGAGGAGACTCGTTGGGGTGTGGAGGAGACTCATTGAGGGGGCGGAGGAGACTCGTTGCGGGGTGGAGGAGACTCGTTGCGGGGATGGCGGAGACTCGTTGTAGGGGGTGGAGGAGACTCGGGGGGGTGGAGGAGACTCATTGAGGGGGCAGAGGAGACTCGTTGGGGGGTGGAGGAGACTCGTTGGAGGGGTGGAGACTCGGGGGGCTGGAGGCAACTCATTGTGGAGGTGGAGGAGACTCGTTGGGGGGTGGAGGAGACTCGTTCAGGGGAGTGGAGGCGACTCGTTGTGGGGTGGAGGAGACTCGTTGGGCAGTGGACGAGACTCTTTGGCAGGGGGTGGAGGAGACTCGGGGGGTGGAGGAGACTCGTTGAGGGGGTGGAGGAGACCCTTTGGGAGGAGACTCGTTGTGGGGGGGTGGAAGAGACTCGGGGGGTGGAGGAGACTCATTGGGGGGGTGGAGGAGACTCGTTGTGGGGGTGGGGGAGACTGGTTTGAGGGGTTGGAGGAGACTCGGCGGCTGGAGGAGACTCAGGGGGGTGGAGGAGACTCATTGGGGGAGTCGAGGAGACCCGTTGGGGAGGGGGTGAAGGAGACTCGTTGAGGGGGTGGAGGAGACTCGTGGGGTGGTGGAGAGTCGTGGGGGGTGGAGGAGACTCGTTGGGGGAGTGGAGGAGACTTGGGGGGTGGAAGAGACTCGTTGGCAGGTGGTGGAGGAGACTCGGCGGGTGGAGGAGACTCGTTGGGTGGTGGAGGAGACTCGGGGGGTGGAGGAGACTCGTTGGGGAGGGGGCAGAAGTGATTCGTTGGCGGGGTGGAGGAGACTCGTTGGTGGGGTGGAGGAGACTCGGGAGGTGGAGGAGACTCGTGGGGGGGTGAATGAGACTCGTTGGGGAGGTGGAGGAAACTCGTTGGGGAGGGGGTGGAGGAGACTCGGGGGGGTGGAGGAGACTCGTGGGGGTGGAGGAGACTCGTTGGGGAGGGGGTGGAGGAGACTCGGGGGGTGGAGGAGACTCGTTGGGGGAGTGGAGGAGACTCGTGGGGTGGAAGAGACTCGTTTGCAGGGGGTGGAGGAGATTGGGCAGGTGGAGGAGACTCATTGGGGAGTGGAAGAGACTCGTTGTGGGGGTGGAGCAGACTCGTGGGGGTGGAGGAGACTCGTTGGGGGGGTGGAGGGTATTCGTTGGGAGGGGGTGGAGGAGACTCATTGAGGGGGTGGAGGAGACTCATTGAGGGGGTAGAGGAGACTCGGGTGGAGGAGACTCGTGGGGGTGGAGGAGACTCGTTGGGGGAGTGGAGGAGACCCGCGGGGTGAAGGAGCATCGGGAGGTGGAGGAGACTCGTGGGTGGGTGGAGGAGACTCGTTGGGGAGGTGGAGGAGACTCTTTAGGTAGGGAGTGGCGGAGACTTGGCGGGTTGAGGAGACTCGTTGGGAGGGGGTGGAGGATACTCGGGGGAGTGGAGGAGACTCGTTGGCGAGGGGGTGGAGGATACTCGTTGGGAGGAGGTGGAGAAGACTCGTTGAGGGGGTGGAGGGGACTCGCGGAGTGGAGGAGACTCGTGGGGGTGGAAGAGACTCGTTGGGGGAGTGGAGGAGACTCGCGGGGTGGAGGAACCTCGGCGGGTGGAGGAGACTCGTTGGGGGGGTGGAGGAGACTCGGAGGGTGGAGCAGACTCGTTTGGGGAGTGGAGGAGACTCGTTGGGGAGGGGGTGGAGGAGGCTCGTTGGGGGCTTGGAGGAGACTCGTTGGGGAGGGGGTGGAGGAGACTCATTGAGGGGGTGGAGGAGACTCGGGGGGTTGAGGAGACTTGTTGGGGAGGGCGTGGAGGAGACTCGTTGAGGGGGTGAAGGAGACTAGGGGGGTGGAGGAGACTCGTGAGGGGGTGGAGGAGACTCGTTGGGGAGAGGGTGGAGTAGCCTCGTTGGGGGAGTGGAGGAGACTTGTTGGGGGGGTGAAGGAGACTCGTTGGGGAGGGTGTGGAAGAGATTCTTAGCAGGGGTGGAGGAGACTCGGGGGGTGGCGGAGACTCGTTGTGGGGGTGTAGGAGACTCGCTGGTGAGGGTGTGGAGGAGCCTCGTAGCGGGGGTGGAGGAGACTCGGGGGGTGGAGGAGACTTGTTGGAGTGGGGTGGAGGAGACTCGTTGGGGGGGCGGAGGAGACTCGTTGGGGGGTGGAGAAGACGCGGGGTGGGTGGAGGAGACTCATTGGGAGGTGGCGCAGGAGACTCGTTGGGGTGGAGTGGAGGAAGCTCGTTGGGGGGGCGGAGGAGAGTCGTTGGGGGGCGGAGGAGACTCGTTGGGAGGGGGTGGAGGAGACTCGTTGGGAGGGGGTGGAGGAGACTCTTTGGAGGGGCTGGAGGAGACTCGTTGGAGGGGTGGATGTGGTTGGGGACTGTTAACAGAAGTGGGTCGGTGTCCAGTTGTGGACAGTGGGTGGGTTGAAGGATTAAAGTTTGAGATGGGGGGAGGTGGTTTAGTCGGAGGAAATGTGTTCCCGTGTAGAGCCGGGGCAATCTGGAATACAGTTAGTTTCTGCAGGCTCGTATATCACTGCAGTTTCTGCAATGGGGTGCAAACACTGGTGACAGTAGGTGGGATGGGGAGTGATGGGACGGGCTGTGGCAGACATGGATGAGATGGGGACAGTGGGCACGGAGTCAGAGTCAGACAGCAGGGAAAGAGGCCACTCAGCCCAACACATCCATGCTGACCCCGTAGCCTACCTGAACAAGTCCCTCTTCCCGCATCCTCTGCTATCCATGTACCTGTCCAAGTGGCTTTTGAAGGTGATTGTTCCCACCTCCACCGCCTCCTCAAGCAGCTTATTCCACATAGCCACCTCCCTCTGGGTCAAACTGTTGTCCCTCAGGTCCCTTCATAACCACTCTCTTCTCACCTTAAACCTGAGTCCTCTAGTTTAATTCTCCCCTATCCTGGGGCAGAAAGACTGAGTGTGTTCACCCTGTCTCTGTCCCTCATGATTTTGTCCACCGTAATCTCCTACACTCCAAGGAATCAAGTCAATATAACTCAATCCCTCGTGTCCTGAAAACATCCTCGTAAATCACTTCTGCACCCTTTCCAGCCACACGGATTCTTGCCTCTCGGCAGGTGGGACATACACACAGACACACACACACACACACACACACACACACACACACACACACACACTCACACACACACTCACACACACACACACACACACACACACTCACACAGTCACACAGTCACACACTCACACACACACATACACACACACACACTCACACACACTCACACAAACACACCCCCGCCCTCTCCCCTTTGCACTCTTAGCCCTCTTTGCCCTATTACACCTCTTACCCCCACTTACCTCCCATCTGCCTTCTCCCATCAACCCTCGCACCAACTCCCCTGCCTCTCCCCATCTCCCCTGCCTCCTTCCCCTCCCCTTCACCATCCCTCTGCCCCTGTCCATCCCTCCCCTTCACCCCTCTCAACCCTCTCCCCTTCCATCAGTCTCCCCTCTCCATCCTTCACCAGTCTCCCTCCCCCCGTCTCCCTCCCTCTCCGTCTTCCTCCCCCGTCTTTCTCCCCATCTCCCCCCACTATCACCCCTTCCCTTCGTCCCCACTGTCTTCCCAACACCCTCCCCACCCTCTCTCCCGCGCTCTCCTCACCCTCCCTGCCACTCTCTGCCCCTGCGCTCTCTTTCCCCCGACCCTCTGTCGGTTTTCATTAACCCTGTGACGATGTATTCATTTTCCCCTCTCTCTTCCCCTCAGCGAATTGCCCGCCTCCTCCGCCACCCCCTGGACAAATGGGAATACCTGGCAGCAGTTACGGTGAGTGCTACCATTTCTCGTGTCTCCCTGTCACTCCCTCCTCTCTCCCTCCCTCCTTCTCCATCTCCCTGCCAACCTCCGCCTCCCAAATACCTCCTGCCCCCTTCTTGTGCCCCCTTCTCGCCCTGCATTTCTCACCGCTTTCCCACTCACCCCATTCTTGCCTCCCCCTTCTCGTCCCCCCACATCTCGGAACCACCCTTCTTGGACCCCCACCTCGAACCACCTCTCTCGAACCATCCCTTTCGAAACCCTATCCTCTCCACCTT
This sequence comes from Mobula birostris, assembly GCF_030028105.1. NCBI lineage: Eukaryota > Metazoa > Chordata > Chondrichthyes > Myliobatiformes > Myliobatidae > Mobula > Mobula birostris. Next base: position 50,208,273 of record NC_092379.1, read on the forward strand.
TTCCCCTTTCCCCCTTCTTGACCACCCCCTTAAACCCCCCTCGAACCCCCACCTCTCCCCCTCTTCCCCTCTCCCCACTTCTTGACCACCCTACTCGCTTCCTAACTCGCCCCCTCTAATTGCCCCCCTTCTCACTCCCCCCCACCGTGAAAGCTCCGTGCGCTTTCAGTGGATCAGGGTAACGGAGGGATCCCAGTTGATTGGTTTGGGGAGGGGTTGGAGGAGACTCGGGGGGTTGGAGGAGACTGGTTGGGGGTGTGCAGGAGCCTTGTTGGGGGGGTGGAGGAGACTCGTTGGGAGGGTGTAGGAGACTCGTTGGGGGGTGTAGGGGCCTCGTTGGGGAGGTGGAGGAGACTCATTGGGGAGGTGGAGGAGACTCGGTGGGGTGGCGGAGGAGACTCATGGGAGGTGGAGGAGACTCGTTGGGGAGGGGGCGGAGGAGACTCGTTGGTGGGGTGGAGGAGACTCGGCGGGTGGAGGAGACTCGTTTGGGGGTGGAGGAGACTCCTTGGGGAGGGGATTGAGGAGACTCGGGGGGGTGGAGGAGACTCGTTGGGGAGGGGCGGAGGAGACTCGGTGGGGTGGAAGAGACTCGTTGAGTGGGTGGAGGAGACTCGTTGGGCAGAGGGTGGGGGCGACTTGTTTGGGGGGTGGAGGAGACTCGTTGGGGAGGGTGTGGAGGAAACTCGTAGCAGGGGTGGAGGAGACTCGGGAGGTGGAGGAGACTCGTTGTGGGGGTGTAGGAAACTCGTTGGTGAGGGTGTGGAAGAGACTCGTAGCTGGGGTGGAGGAGACTAGTTCGGGGGTGGAGGAGACTGGTTGGTGGGGCGGTGGAGACTCGTTGGTGTTGGAGGAGACTCGTTGAAGAGAGGTGGAGGAGACTCGTTGTGGGGTGGAGGAGACTCAGTGGCGGGGTGGAGGAGACTCGTTGGGAGGGGGTGGAGGAGACTCGGGGGGTGGAGGATCGTTGGGAGGTGGCGGAGGATACTCGTTGGGGGGGCGGGGAAGACTCTTTGGGGAGCGGGTGAAGGAGACTCGTTGGGGGGGTAGAGGAGACACGTTGGCGGGTGGAGGAGACTCGTTGGGAGGGGGTGGAGGAGACTCGGGGGGTGGAGGATCGTTGGGAGGTGGCGGAGGATACTCGTTGGGGGGGCGGGGAAGACTCTTTGGGGAGCGGGTGAAGGAGACTCGTTGGGGGGGTAGAGGAGACACGTTGGCGGGTGGAGAAGACGCGGTGGTGTGGAGGAGACTCATTGGGAGGGGGAGAAGGAGACTTGTTGGGGGAGTGGAAGAGACTCGTTGGAGGGGGTGGAGGAGACTCGTCGGAGGGGTGGTGGAGACTCGTTGGGGGGGTGGAGGAGACTCATTGGGGAGTGGAAGAGACTCGTTGTGGGGGTGGGGGAGACTGGTTTGAGGGGTTGGAGGAGACTCGGCGGCTGGAGGAGACTCAGGGGGGTGGAGGAGACTCATTGGGGGAGTCGAGGAGACCCGTTGGGGAGGGGGTGAAGGAGACTCGTTGAGGGGGTGGAGGAGACTCGTGGGGTGGTGGAGACTCATGGGGGGTGGAGGAGACTCGTTGGGGGAGTGGAGGAGACTTGGGGAGTGGAAGAGACTCGTTGGCAGGTGGTGGAGGAGACTCGGCGGGTGGAGGAGACTCGTTGGGTGGTGGAGGAGACTCGGGGGGTGGAAGAGACTCGTTGGGGAGGTGGAGGAAACTCGTTGGGGAGGGGGTGGAGGAGACTCGGGGGGGCGGAGGAGACTCGTGGGGGTGGAGGAGACTCGTTGGGGAGGGGGTGGAGGAGACTCGGGAGGGTGGAGGAGACTCGTTGGGGGAGTGGAGGAGACTCGGGGGGTGGAAGAGGCTCGTTTGCAGGGGGTGGAGGAGATTGGGCAGGTGGAGGAGACTCATTGGGGAGTGGAAGAGACTCGTTGTGGGGGTGGAGCAGACTCGTGGGGGTGGAGGAGACTCGTTGGGGGGGTGGAGGGTACTCGTTGGGAGGGGGTGGAGGAGACTCATTGAGGGGGTGGAGGAGACACATTGAGGGGGTAGAGGAGACGGGTGGAGGAGACTCGTGGGGGTGGAGGAGACTCGTTGGGGGAGTGGAGGAGACCCGTGGGGTGGAGGAGCATCGGAAGGTGGAGGAGACTCGTGGGGGGGGTTGAGGAGACTCGTTGGGAGGGGGTGGAGGATACTCGTTGGGGGAGTGGAGGAGACTCGTTGGCGAGGGGGTGGAGGAAACTCGTTGGAGGGTGGAGGATACTCGTTGGGAGGAGATGGAGAAGACTCGTTGAGGGGGTGGAGGGGACTCGCGGAGTGGAGGAGACTCGTGGGGGTGGAGGAACCTCGGCGGGTGGAGGAGACTCGTTGGGGGGGTGGAGGAGACTCGGAGGGTGGAGCAGACTCGTTTGGGGAGTGTAGGAGACTCGTTGGGGAGGGGGTGGAGGAGGCTCGTTGGGGGGTTGAAGGAGACTCGTTGGGGAGGGTGTGGAAGAGATTCTTAGCAGGGGTGGAGGAGACGGGGGGTGGCGGAGACTCGTTGTGGGGGTGTAGGAGACTCGCTGATGAGGGTGTGGAGGAGCCTCGTAGCGGGGGTGGAGGAGACTCGGGGGGTGCAGGAGACTCGTTGGAGCAGGGTGGAGGAGACTCATTGGCGTTTGGAGGAGACTCGGTGGGGGTGTGGAGGAGACTCTTTGGGGAGGGGGTGGAGGAGACTCGTTGGGGGGGCGGAGGAGACTTCGGGGAGGGGGTGAAGGAGACTCGTTGGGGGGGTGGAGGAGACTCGTTGGGGGGTGGAGAAGACGCGGGGTGGGTGGAGGAGACTCATTGGGAGGTGGCGCAGGAGACTCGATGGGGTGGAGTGGAGGAAGCTCGTTGGGGGGGCGGAGGAGTGTCGTTGGGGGGCGGAGGAGACTCGTGGGGGTGGAGGAGACTCGTTGGGAGGGGGTGGAGGAGACTCTTTGGAGGGGCTGGAGGAGACTCATTGGAGGGGTGGTGGAGACTCGTTGGGGGTGTGGAGGAGACTCGTTGGGGAGTGGAGGAGACTCGTTGTTGGGGTGGATGTGGTTGGGGACTGTTAACAGAAGTGGGTCGGTGTCCAGTTGTGGACAGTGGGTGGGTTGAAGGATTAAAGTTTGAGATGGGGGGAGGTGGTTTAGTCGGAGGAAATGTGTTCCCGTGTAGAGCCGGGGCAATCTGGAATACAGTTAGTTTCTGCAGGGTCGTATATCACTGCAGTTTCTGCAAGGGGGTGCAAACACTGGTGACAGTAGGTGGGATGGGGAGTGATGGGACGGGCTGTGGCAGACATGGATGAGATGGGGACAGTGGGCACGGAGTCAGAGTCAGACAGCAGGGAAAGAGGCCACTCAGCCCAACACATCCATGCTGACCCCGTAGCCTACCTGAACAAGTCCCTCTTCCCGCATCCTCTGCTATCCATGTACCTGTCCAAGTGGCTTTTGAAGGTGATTGTTCCCACCTCCACCTCCTCCTCAAGCAGCTTATTCCACATAGCCACCTCCCTCTGGGTCAAACTGTTGTCCCTCAGGTCCCCTCATAACCGCTCTCTTCTCACCTTAAACCTGAGTCCTCTAGTTTAATTCTCCCCTATCCTGGGGCAGAAAGACTGAGTGTGTTCACCCTGTCTCTGTCCCTCATGATTTTGTCCACCGCAATCTCCTACACTCCAAGGAATCAAGTCAATATAACTCAATCCCTCGTGTCCTGAAAACATCCTCGTAAATCACTTCTGCACCCTTTCCAGCCACACGGATTCTTGCCTCTCGGCAGGTGGGACATACACACAGACACACACACACACACACACACACACACACACACACACACACACACACTCACACACTCACACAGTCACACAGTCACACACTCACACACACACATACACACACACACACTCACACACACTCACACAAACACACCCCCGCCCTCTCCCCTTTGCACTCTTAGCCCTCTTTGCCCTATTACACCTCTTACCCCCACTTACCTCCCATCTCCCTTCTCCCATCAACCCTCGCACCAACTCCCCTGCCTCTCCCCATCTCCCCTGCCTCCTTCCCCTCCCCCTCACCATCCCTCTGCCCCTGTCCATCCCTCCCCTTCACCCCTCTCAACCCTCTCCCCTTCCATCAGTCTCCCCTCTCCATCCTTCACCAGTCTCCCTCCCCCCGTCTCCCTCCCTCTCCGTCTTCCTCCCCCGTCTTTCTCCCCATCTCCCCCCACTATCACCCCTTCCCTTCGTCCCCACTGTCTTCCCAACACCCTCCCCACCCTCTCTCCCGCGCCCTCCTCACCCTCCCTGCCACTCTCTGCCCCTGCGCTCTCTTTCCCCCGACCCTCTGTCGGTTTTCATTAACCCTGTGACGATGTATTCATTTTCCCCTCTCTCTTCCCCTCAGCGAATTGCCCGCCTCCTCCGCCACCCCCTGGACAAATGGGAATACCTGGCAGCAGGTACGGTGAGTGCTACCATTTCTCGTGTCTCCCTGTCACTCCCTCCTCCCTCCCTCCCTCCTTCTCCATCTCCCTGCCAACCTCCGCCTCCCAAATACCTCCCGCCCCCTTCTTGTGCCCCCTTCTCGCCCTGCATTTCTCACCGCTTTCCCGCTCACCCCATTCTCGCCTCCCCCTTCTCGTCCCCCCACATCTCGGAACCACCCTTCTTGGACCCCCACCTCGAACCACCTCTCTCGAACCATCCCTTTCGAAACCCTATCCTCTCCACCTTTTCCCCTTTCCCCCTTCTTGACCACCCCCTTAACCCCCCCTCGAACCCCCACCTCTCCCCCTCTTCCCCTCTCCCCACTTCTTGACCATCCTACTCGCTTCCTAACTCGCCCCCTCTTATTGCCCCCCTTCTCACTCCCCCCCCCCGCCGTGAAAGCTCCGTGCGCTTTCAGTGGATCAGGGTAACGGAGGGATCCCAGTTGATTGGTTTGGGGAGGGGTTGGAGGAGACTCGGGGGGTTGGAGGAGACTCGTTGTGGGGGTGGAGGAGACTCGTTGGGGGTGCGGAGGAGACTCGGGCGGGGTGGAGGAGACTCGTTGGGGGGGGCGGAGGAGACTCGGGGGGTGGAGGAGACTCGTGGGAGGGGTGGAGGAGACTCTTTGGGGGGGTGGAGGAGACTCTTTGAGGGGGAGGAGGAGACTCGTTGGAGGGGTGGAGGAGACTCGTTGGGGAGTGGTGGAGACTCTTTGGGAGGGGGTGGAGGAGACTCATTGAGGGATGGAGGAGACTCGGGGTGTGGAGGAGACTCATTGAGGGGGCGGAGGAGACTCGTTGGGGGGTGGAGGAGACTCATTGAGGGGGCAGAGGAGACTCGTTGGGGGGTGGAGGAGACTCGTTGGAGGGGTGGAGACTCGGGGGGCTGGAGGCGACTCATTGTGGAGGTGGAGGAGACTCGTTGGGGGGTGGAGGAGACTCGTTGAGGGGAGTGGAGGAGACTCGTTGGGGGGTGGAGGAGACTCGTTGGGCAGTGGACGAGACTCTTTGGGAGGGTGTGGAGGAGACTCGGGGGGTGGAGGAGACTCGTTGAGGGGGTGGAGGAGACCCTTTGGGAGGAGACTCGTTGTGGGGGGGTGGAGGAGACTCGGGGGGTGGAGGAGACTCATTGGGGGGGTGGAGGAGACTCGTTGTGGGGGGTGGAGGAGACTCACTGAGGGGGTGGAGGAGACTCGTTCTGGGGGGTGGAGGAGACTCGGGCGGTGGAGCAGACTCGTTGGTGGGGTGGAGGAGAGTCATTGCGGGGTGGAGGAGACTCGTTGGGGGGGTGGAGGAGACTGGCTGGGGGGCGGAGGAGACTCGTTGCGGGGTGGAGGAGACTCGTTGGGGGGGTAGAGGAGACTCGGGGCGTGGAGGAGACTGGTTGGGGGGACGGGGGAGACTTGTTGCGGGGTGGAGGAGACTTGGGGAGGTGGAGGAGACTCGTTGGGGGGGTGGAGGAGACTCGGGGTGTGGAGGTGACTCGTTGCGGGGGGTAGAAGAGACTCGTTGAGGGGAGTGGAGGAGACTCGTTGGGGGATTGGAGGAGAGTCGTAGATGGGGTGGAGGAGACTCGTTGAGGGGAGTGGAGGAGACTCGTTGAGGGTGTGGAGGAGACTCGTTGGGAGGGGGTGGAGGAGACTCGTTGGGGGCGTGGTGGAGACTCGTTGAGGGGAGCGGAGGAGACTCATTGGGGGGTGGAGGAGACTCGTTGAGGGGAGAGGAGGAGACTCATTGAGGGGGTGGAGGAGACATGTGGGGGTGGAGGAGACTCGGGAGGTGGAGGAGACTCGTTGGGAGGGATGGAGGAGTCTCGTTGGGGGGGTTGGAGGAGACTCGTTGGGGTTGGATTTGGTTGTGGGCTGTTAACAGAAGTGGGTCGGGGTCCAGTTGTGGACAGTGGGTGGGTTGAAGGATTAAAGTTTGAGATGCGGGGAGGTGGTTTAGTCGGAGGAAACGTGTTCCCGTGTAGAGCCGGGGCAATCTGGAATACAGTTAGTTTCTGCAGGGTCGTATATCACTGCAGTTTCTGCAATGGGGTGCAAACACTGGTGACAGTAGGTGGGATGGGGAGTGATGGGACGGGCTGTGGCAGACATGGATGAGATGGGGACAGTGGGCACGGAGTCAGAGTCAGACAGCAGGGAAAGAGGCCACTCAGCCCAACACATCCATGCTGACCCCGTAGCCTACCTGAACAAGTCCCTCTTCCCGCATCCTCTGCTATCCATGTACCTGTCCAAGTGGCTTTTGAAGGTGATTGTTCCCACCTCCACCTCCTCCTCAAGCAGCTTATTCCACATAGCCACCTCCCTCTGGGTCAAACTGTTGTCCCTCAGGTCCCCTCATAACCGCTCTCTTCTCACCTTAAACCTGAGTCCTCTAGTTTAATTCTCCCCTATCCTGGGGCAGAAAGACTGAGTGTGTTCACCCTGTCTCTGTCCCTCATGATTTTGTCCACCGCAATCTCCTACACTCCAAGGAATCAAGTCAATATAACTCAATCCCTCGTGTCCTGAAAACATCCTCGTAAATCACTTCTGCACCCTTTCCAGCCACACGGATTCTTGCCTCTCGGCAGGTGGGACATACACACAGACACACACACACACACACACACACACACACACACACACACACACACACACTCACACACTCACACAGTCACACAGTCACACACTCACACACACACATACACACACACACACTCACACACACTCACACAAACACACCCCCGCCCTCTCCCCTTTGCACTCTTAGCCCTCTTTGCCCTATTACACCTCTTACCCCCACTTACCTCCCATCTCCCTTCTCCCATCAACCCTCGCACCAACTCCCCTGCCTCTCCCCATCTCCCCTGCCTCCTTCCCCTCCCCCTCACCATCCCTCTGCCCCTGTCCATCCCTCCCCTTCACCCCTCTCAACCCTCTCCCCTTCCATCAGTCTCCCCTCTCCATCCTTCACCAGTCTCCCTCCCCCCGTCTCCCTCCCTCTCCGTCTTCCTCCCCCGTCTTTCTCCCCATCTCCCCCCACTATCACCCCTTCCCTTCGTCCCCACTGTCTTCCCAACACCCTCCCCACCCTCTCTCCCGCGCCCTCCTCACCCTCCCTGCCACTCTCTGCCCCTGCGCTCTCTTTCCCCCGACCCTCTGTCGGTTTTCATTAACCCTGTGACGATGTATTCATTTTCCCCTCTCTCTTCCCCTCAGCGAATTGCCCGCCTCCTCCGCCACCCCCTGGACAAATGGGAATACCTGGCAGCAGGTACGGTGAGTGCTACCATTTCTCGTGTCTCCCTGTCACTCCCTCCTCCCTCCCTCCCTCCTTCTCCATCTCCCTGCCAACCTCCGCCTCCCAAATACCTCCCGCCCCCTTCTTGTGCCCCCTTCTCGCCCTGCATTTCTCACCGCTTTCCCGCTCACCCCATTCTCGCCTCCCCCTTCTCGTCCCCCCACATCTCGGAACCACCCTTCTTGGACCCCCACCTCGAACCACCTCTCTCGAACCATCCCTTTCGAAACCCTATCCTCTCCACCTTTTCCCCTTTCCCCCTTCTTGACCACCCCCTTAACCCCCCCTCGAACCCCCACCTCTCCCCCTCTTCCCCTCTCCCCACTTCTTGACCACCCTACTCGCTTCCTAACTCGCCCCCTCTAATTGCCCCCCTTCTCACTCCCCCCCCCGCCGTGAAAGCTCCGTGCGCTTTCAGTGGATCAGGGTAACGGAGGGATCCCAGTTGATTGGTTTGGGGAGGGGTTGGAGGAGACTCGGGGGGTTGGAGGAGCCTCGTTGTGGGGGTGGAGGAGACTCGTTGGGGGTGCGGAGGAGACTCGGGCGGGGTGGAGGAGACTCGTTGGGGGGGCGGAGGAGACTCGGGGGGTGGAGGAGACTCGTGGGAGGGGTGGAGGAGACTCTTTGGGGGGGTGGAGGAGACTCTTTGAGGGGGAGGAGGAGACTCGTTGGAGGGGTGGAGGAGACTCGTTGGGGAGTGGTGGAGACTCTTTGGGAGGGGGTGGAGGAGACTCATTGAGGGATGGAGGAGACTCGGGGTGTGGAGGAGACTCATTGAGGGGGCGGAGGAGACTCGTTGGGGGGTGGAGGAGACTCATTGAGGGGGCAGAGGAGACTCGTTGGGGGGTGGAGGAGACTCGTTGGAGGGGTGGAGACTCGGGGGGCTGGAGGCGACTCATTGTGGAGGTGGAGGAGACTCGTTGGGGGGTGGAGGAGACTCGTTGAGGGGAGTGGAGGAGACTCGTTGGGGGGTGGAGGAGACTCGTTGGGCAGTGGACGAGACTCTTTGGGAGGGTGTGGAGGAGACTCGGGGGGTGGAGGAGACTCGTTGAGGGGGTGGAGGAGACCCTTTGGGAGGAGACTCGTTGTGGGGGGGTGGAGGAGACTCGGGGGGTGGAGGAGACTCATTGGGGGGGTGGAGGAGACTCGTTGTGGGGGGTGGAGGAGACTCACTGAGGGGGTGGAGGAGACTCGTTCTGGGGGGTGGAGGAGACTCGGGCGGTGGAGCAGACTCGTTGGTGGGGTGGAGGAGAGTCATTGCGGGGTGGAGGAGACTCGTTGGGGGGGTGGAGGAGACTGGCTGGGGGGCGGAGGAGACTCGTTGCGGGGTGGAGGAGACTCGTTGGGGGGGTAGAGGAGACTCGGGGCGTGGAGGAGACTGGTTGGGGGGACGGGGGAGACTTGTTGCGGGGTGGAGGAGACTTGGGGAGGTGGAGGAGACTCGTTGGGGGGGTGGAGGAGACTCGGGGTGTGGAGGTGACTCGTTGCGGGGGGTAGAAGAGACTCGTTGAGGGGAGTGGAGGAGACTCGTTGGGGGATTGGAGGAGAGTCGTAGATGGGGTGGAGGAGACTCGTTGAGGGGAGTGGAGGAGACTCGTTGAGGGTGTGGAGGAGACTCGTTGGGAGGGGGTGGAGGAGACTCGTTGGGGGCGTGGTGGAGACTCGTTGAGGGGAGCGGAGGAGACTCATTGGGGGGTGGAGGAGACTCGTTGAGGGGAGAGGAGGAGACACATTGAGGGGGTGGAGGAGACATGTGGGGGTGGAGGAGACTCGGGAGGTGGAGGAGACTCGTTGGGAGGGGTGGAGGAGTCTCATTGGGGGGGTTGGAGGAGACTCGTTGGGGGTTGGATCTGGTTGTGGGCTGTTAACAGAAGTGGGTCGGGGTCCAGTTGTGGACAGTGGGTGGGTTGAAGGATTAAAGTTTTTAGATGGGGGGAGGTGGTTTAGTCGGAGGAAATGTGCTCCCGTGTAGAGCCGGGGCAATCTGGAATACAGTTGGTGTCTGCAGGGTCGTATATCACTGCAGTTTCTGCAAGGAGGTGCAAACACTGGAGGCAGTAGGTGGGGTGGGGAGTGATGGGAGGGGCTGTGGCAGACATGGATGAGATGGGGACAGTTGGCATGGAGTCAGAGTCAGACAGCAATCAAAGTGGTCACTCAGCCCAACACATCCATGCTGACCCCATAGCCTACCTGAACAAGTCCCTCTTGCCTGCATCCTCTCCTATCCATGTACCTGTCCAAGTGGCTTTTAAAGGTGATTGTTCCCACCTCCACCACCTCCTCAAGCAGCTTATTCCACATAGGCACCTCCCTCTGGGTCAACCTGTTGTCCCTCAGGTCCCCTCATAACCGCTCCCCTCTCACCTTAAACCTGAGTCCTCTAGTTTAATTCTCCCCTACCCTGGGGCAGAAAGACTGAGTGTGTTCACCCTGTCTGAGTCCCTCATGATTTTGTCCACCGCAATCTCCTCTGCTCCAAGGAATCAGGTCAATATAACTCAATCCCTCCAGTCACACGGATTCTTGCCTCTCGGCAGGTGGGACATACACACACACACACACACACACACACACACACACATTCACACACACACACTCTCACACACACACACACACACACACACACACACACACACACACACACACAATCAAACACACCCCCACTCTCTCCCCCTTGCACTCTTAGCCCTCTTTGCCCTATTACACCTCTTACCCCCACTTACCTCTCCTCTCCCTTCACCCATCAACCCTCGCACCAACTCGCCTGCCTCTCCCCATCTCCCCTGCCTCCTTCCCCTCCCCCTCACCATCCCTCTGCCCCTGTCCATCCCTCCCCCTTCACCCCTCTCCATCCTCTCCCCTTCCATCAGTCTCCCCCTCCATCCTTCACCAGTCTCCCTCCCCCGTCTCCCTCCCTCTCCGTCTTCCTCCTCCTGTCTTTCTCCCCATCTCCTCCCACTCTCACCCCTTCCCTTTGTCCCCACTGTCTTCCCAACATCCTCCCCACCTCCTCTACTGCGCTCTCCTCACCCTCCCTGCCACTCTCTGCCCCTGCGCTCTCTTTCCCTCGACCCTCTGTCCGTATCATTAACCCTGTGACGATGTATTCATTTTCCGCTCTCTCTTCCCCTCAGCGAGTTGCCCGCCTCCTCCGCCACCCCCTGGACACATGGGAATACCTGGCAGCAGTTACGGTGAGTGCTACCATTTCTCGTGCCTCCCTGTCACTCTCTCCTCCCTCCCTCCCTCCTTCTCCACCTCCCTGCCAACCTCCGCCTCCCAAATACCTCCCGCCCCCTTCTTGTGCCCCCTTCTCGCCCTGCATTTCTCACCGCTTTCCCACTCACCCCAGTCTCGCCTCCTCCTTCTCATCCCCCCACTTCTCGGAACCCCCGCTTCTTGGACCCCCACCTCGAACCCCCCCTCGAACCCCCCCTCGAACCATCCCTTTCGAAACCCTATATTCTCCACCACTTCCCCTTTCCCCCTCTTGACCACCCCCTTAACCCCCCCTCAAACCCTCTGTTCTCCCCCTCTTCCCCTCCCCCCACTTCTTGACCACCATACTCACCTCCTAACTCGCCCCCTCTAATTGCCCCCCTTCTCGCTCCCCCCCAACCCCCGTGAAAGCTCCGTGCACTTTCAGTGGATCAGTGTAACGGAGGGATCCCAGTTGATTGGTTTGGGGAGGGGTTGGAGGAGACTCGTTGGGGGGGTGGAGGAGACTCGTGGGGGGGTGGAGGAGACTCGTTGGGGGGTGGAGGAGACTCAGGGAGGTGGAGGAGACTCATTGAGGGAGCGAAGGAGACTCGTTGGGGGGTGGAGGAGACTCGTTGTGGGGGGGTGGAGGAGACTCGTTGTGAGGGGGTGGAGGAGAGTCAGAGGGTGGAGGAGACTTGTTGGGGGTGGAGGAGACTCGTTGGGGGGTGGAGGAGACTCGTTGAGGGGGTGGAGGAGACTCCTTGCGGGAGTGGAGAAGACTTGTTGATGTGGTGGAGGAGACTCGTTGATGTGGTGGAGGAGACTCGGGGGAGTGGAGGAGACTCGGGGGAGTGGAGGAGACTCGTTGGGAGGGGGTGGAGGAGACTCGTTGGGGGGGTGGAGGAGAATCATTGGGGGGGTGGAGGAGACTCGGGGGATGGAGGAGACTCGTTGGGGGGTGGAGAAGACTCGGGGGGTGGAGGAGACTCATTGGGGGGGCGGAGGAGACTGGGAGGGGGTGGAAGAGACTCGTTGGGAGGGGGTGGAGGAGACTCGTTGGGGGGGCGGAGGAGACTCGTTGGGGGGGTGGATGTGGTTGGGGGCTGTTAACAGAAGTGGGTCGGGGTCCAGTTGTGGACAGTTGGTGGGTTGAAGGATTAAAGTTTGAGATGGGGGGTGGTGGTTTAGTCAGAGGAAATGTGCTCCCGTGTAGAGCCGGGGCAATCTGGAATACAGTTAGTGTCTGCAGGGTCGTATATCACTGCAGTTTCTGCAAGGGGGTGCAAACAGTGGTGGCAGTAGGTGGGGTGGGGAGTGATGGGACGGGCTGTGGCAGACATGGATGAGATGGGGACAGTGGGCACGGAGTCAGAGTCAGACAGCAAGGAAAGAGGCCACTCAGCCCAACACATCCATGCTGACCCCGTAGCCTACCTGAACAAGTACCTCTTCCCGCATCCTCTGCTATCCATGTACCTGTCCAAGTGGCTTTTGAAGGTGATTGTTCCCACCTCCACCTCCTCCTCAAGCAGCTTATTCCACATAGGCACCTCCCTCTGGGTAAAACTGTTGTCCCTCAGGTCCCCTCATAACTGCTCCCCTCTCACCTTAAACCTGAGTCCTCTAGTTTTATTCTCCCCTACCCTGGGGCAGAAAGACTGAGTGTGTTCACCCTGTCTCTGTCCCTCATGATTTTGTCCACCGCAATCTCCTACACTCCAAGGAATCAAGTCAATATAACTCAATCCCTCGTGTCCCGAAAAAATCCTCGTAAATCACTCCTGCAGCCTTTCCAGCCACACGGATTCTTGCCTCTCGGCAGGGTGACCAAAACTGAACGAATGAGCACATTTTCATGCTCGCTCACTCGCACACACTCTCTCACACTCTCCCATGAAAATTAAACCTTTGGTTGTGATGAAGAGTTCCGGACAGAACCGTCGACTGTTTATTCCCCTTCATAGATTATGATGTGATTATTGGACTGCTCTTTAAGATTGGGTTCCTTCAGTTTTTTGCTGTTTTCTTGTGGACAGTGGGTGGCTGGGTGACCTGTTCATTTGTTGTGTTGGCAAGGAGATTGTGTTGGGGGTTTGGTGCTGCTATAACGGTACCTTTCTGTGGGTGACGGGGTCGGGGATTGTAATAGTTTCCGTGGGTGAGGGGGTCGGCGATTGTAATGGTTTTCATGGGTGAGGGGGTCGGGGATTGTAATGGTTTCTGTGGGTGAGGGGGTCGGGGGTTGTAATGGTTTCTGTGGGTGAGGAGGTCGGGGATTGTAATGGTTTCTGTGAGTGAGGGGAAACAGAGTTCAGGGTTATAACGTGTTAGGACCAGACCCTGCAACAAAATGGTGTGTTGGGTGGAGGTAACTCCCGCTGAACCTTTTCCTTTGCTTTAGCAGCTGACGATGAGTCACTTGGGCTCCCTGCCCCAGAGGAGCCTCCAATGCTGAAGCTGATCTTGCTGCAGAACGCAGACGGATCCTGGACTCCAGACCCCGGCCTGGAGTTACTGCTGGGCCTGAGCCTTGGCCAGGTCAGAGAAGGCCTGCCCCTGAAGGTGAGCTCCAGGAGACTGATCCCAGTGTCAGGAGGTTGTGCCTCAGTTACTTGGGCTCTAAGGAGACCGCACTGGTCGCACATCGGACCGCATCATTCCCCTTACTGAGGGGAGGCGGTGAACATGACAGGAGCAGTTCAGGGAAGGCCAATCGGACTGGTCCCTGGATTGGGTGGGTCGTCCTTGGGGAAGAGGTCAGACAACTGGACTTGTGTCCATGTGGGAGAGGGGGCTGGATTGAAGTACTTCCCATCCCGAGAAAGGGGTATAAGTGGGTTGGTGTGGGAACTGTGTTTCCTCATTCCAGATTCTCCCACAGTGACCCCTGAAGGGAGGGGCCCATCTGCAATGAAGAAGGGGAGTTTTCTGTCACCGGGGCCGGGGCCCGTGTTTGGAACCCACTCCCTTGTAGGGTAGTGGGAGCCAAGTCCGGGGATATCTGTGAGTCCATGGTCTTGTAGAGGTGAGAGCATGTGGGAGAGGGGCTGAGCAGCCTCCTCCTCCCACCCCATCCATTTGTACAGAGCAGTGATGGCCTGCTCGCCCTAATGGCCGTGAAGAGAGGCTGTTCCAATGTGGGGAGGGTTGTCTCTCGTGTCCCACTCAGCTGATCCCGAGCATTAGTTGGGGGAGAGTGGTTCCTGACCTGTGAGGGTATGTTGACCAGAGGTTGGTGCTCTGACCACACTTCAACAGATGGGGCTGGACTGGGGCAGAGGCAAGTTGTAGTGGGTAATGGCAGCTGCCCAACCCATCATGCACTGGGGCTAAGAAAGTCCCTTATCTCTGGACGCACATTGTTTTGCCTGCACAGAGGTTGAGGAGTCAATGTTGTACCTGGGGCTGGGAGAGGAACTTTCCCTGAAAGAGGAGACACAAGTAGACAAGGTGGCAAAGTCGGCGTCTAGCATGCTGGCCTTCATCTGTCAGGGTGGGGGCATCAAGTTTCGGTGTAGGGACATGATGGTGCATTTGAACAAGTGATTGTTGAGACCGCACTTGGAGTATCCTGTTGTGGGAAAGGTAGTGTCAAGCTGCAGAGGGTGCAGAAAAAATGATCAGAATGCTGCCTACACTTCTCTTTCTAATGCACGCAGGTACGCAGCCGTACAGTAACTGAAACGCTACCACGCACATAGCCTTCGTTGCCACAAGCTGGAATATTGATATAATGTTAGTGTAATTTTTAGATTATGCTAATATAATTTTGTAATTATGCTAATGTAATTTGGTCTGTTAATTAAAGGAAATTTCACAAGTATATTATGTGTTAATGAATATAAGCCATAAATTTTCTAAATAATAAACATACCACAACCTTTAATTGGAATCATTTTAGAACTTCAATGTATTTACATTGTCAGTGTTTCTGTTACAATGCTATTACAAATTGCAAGAATACACACAGAATGGAAGTCTGTAGCTTATTGTTAATAAACCATCTGCTAAACACTGACGCCTTCCACACAAAAAAAAAGATTCAGAGTGCAGCTGATTTTTAGGCCATGTGAACATTTCCTGTTCAGAGCAATGGTTGGTCTGCGCAGCTGGGAAGAAAAATTAGCGGGAACGTTGGATGCCTGGACCAGAAGGCCTGAGCTACAGAGGAATGGATCTTCATCAGGAGCCATGATGGATCCTTGTTCCTTGCAGTGGAGGAGGGGGAGGGGTGACCTCACAGAGGGGAATGGATAAGGTGGATTCTCATAGACTTTTCCCCCGGGTTGGGAGAACAGAGACAGGATAAGAGGGGAGAGATTTAAGAGAGCTGAGAAGATCTTTGAAAAAGGGGGAAGTGAGCTGCCAGAGGAAGTAGTGGAGGAGGGTAAAATGTCAACATTTAAGAGGCATTACATGGAGGAGAGGGGCATGCAGGAGTATGGACTGGACACAGCCAACTGGAACTAGCAGGGAGAGTGTGACGGTCAGCATAGACCAAATGGCTGAAGGGCCTGTGTCTGTGCGTGTATCACTCTTTGACTCTCAATAGGACATGGGACCTGTGTATGGAGTTTGTTAGTATAACTCTGCCCCGGAGAGTCTGTGATGGGACTCTGTGGAGGGAGTCTCACCCTGTGTCTGTGAGTGTGTGATGGGACAGTGTAGAGGAAGCCTCACCCTGTCCCTGGGAGTGTGTGATGGGACGGTGTGGAGGAGGCCTCACCCTGTGTCTGACCCGGTCCCTGAGAGTGTGTGACAGGACGGTATGGAGGGAGCCTCACCCTGTGTTGGAAGGAGTTTCACCCCATATGACCCCATCCCCGGGAGTGTTGAATCATACATTGACTGCCACAGTTGGCCATTGAGCCCAAGTCTTTGAGTATATTTAAAACAGACATTGACAGGTTTTTGATTAGTCAGGGTGTAAGGGTTACATGGGGAAGGCAAGAGATTGGGTTTGAGGGGGAAAATAAATCAGTCATGATTGAATGCCCGAGCAGTCTCATTGGCCTGGATAGGCTCATTCTGTTCCTGTGTCTTATGGTCTGACGGGTCTGTGACCGGCTCCTGCTCAGTGCCTGTCCCCTGTTCTCCCACTTTCAGGATATGGACCTCACTCTGTGGACCACCATCTTGGCCGTGATCTGGCTGAACGCCTTTGCTGCCGACTCCAAGGACGAGTGGGATCTGCTGGTGAAGAAGGCCCTGTCCTGGGTCAAAGCCCGAGCAGGTTAGGGCAGAGGGTGATGGCCGGAGCGCCAAGTTAAACAGCTCAGGGGTTCGGGCGGATCTGTGCAGGGAGAAGGGTGGGCGATGTTTCTGGTGGAGACTCTGTGTCAGAGATGAGAGTGGGGAAGGGTAGAGGCTGGTAATGAAAGGAGAGGGGCAGGGGTGAGGCAGGATAGGGTTGGTCGAGGGATGGAACCAGGGTGGGAGGGGGTGATGGTGCTGTCATTCTGGAAGGAGAACCTCTCCCTGGTTAGGCAGTGGGAGAGAGGAAAGGAACTCAAGGGGAGTGAGTGGATCCCGGAGACGGACATGGAGGATTGTGAGAGCTGTGAGACCCATGTTCACGTGCTGGGGTATTTTTGTGATCAAGATGGAGGGGTTCAGACAGTGTGAATGCATGCAGGCCTTTTCACCTCTGACTGGGTGAGAGTGGAACTTGAGGTGATAGGTTTCGGGTGAAAGGTGAATCTGAAGGGGTCTTCACTCAAAGGGTGGAACGAGATGCCAGTGGAAGTGGTGGATGTGGGTTCATTAATAACAGGGAGCACGACAGCACAGTACCGTCCCTTCAGCACACCATGTTGTGCCCAGCTTTGTAGATCATTTACAGGTCGGGACAGAGAAATGGCAGATGCAGTTTAATTCGAGTGTCTGAGAGGTCAAACATAGGGGACAAGTGCACTGTTAGTGGCAGGGCCCGAAACAACAGCATCGACGTAGGGAGGGATACTGGGCTCCAAGTTCACAGCTCACTGATAGTGACCAGACAGATAGATAGCGTAGGAAGGAATGCTTGCTTTCATCGCTCACGGGGTAGAGTGGAAGAGTCAGGATGTCGTGTTGCTCCTATATGAAGATTTGGTGAGGCCACACTTGGAATATTGTGTGCAGATCTGGTCACACAGATGACAGAAAGGATCGACAGGCTTTGGAGAGGGTGCAGAAGAGATTCACCGGGATGCTGCCCAGTTGAGAGGGGATGTGCTACAAGGAGAGGTTGGACAGGCTTGGGTTGTTTCCCCAGAAGGCTGTGGGGACACCTGATAAAGTTTATAAAGCTACGAGTGGAACAGGTCAGATAGACGATACTTTCTTCACCCAGAGTAGACATTTTTTTTGGCGCAGATTGCTGATATCGGCTCAGGGGGATATCTGTACACTGACCGGTGTCCCTCAGGCCCCCTCCCTCAGGGGGATATCTGTACACTGCCTGGTGTCTCTCAGTCCCTCTCCCCCGGGGGGATATTTGTATACTGACCGGTGTCCCTCAGACCCTCTCCCTCAGGGGGATATCTGTACACTGACCGGTGTCCCTCAGACCCTCTCCCTCAGGGGGATATCTGTACACTGACCAGTGTCCCTCAGTCCCTCTCCCTCAGGGGGATATCTGTACACTGACCAGTGTCCCTCAGTCCCTCTCCCTCAGGGGGATATCTGTACACTGACCGGTGTCCCTCAGTCCCTCTCCCCCGGGGGGATATCTGTACACTGACCGGTGTCCCTCAGACCCTCTCCCTCAGGGGGATATCTGTACACTGACCGGTGTCCCTCAGACCCTCTCCCTCAGGGGGATATCTGTACACTGACCAGTGTCCCTCAGTCCCTCTCCCTCAGGGGGATATCTGTACACTGACCGATGTCCCTCAGTCCCTCTCCCTCAGGGGGATATCTGTACACTGACCGGTGTCCCTCAGTCCCTCTCCCTCGGGGGGATATCTGTACACTGACCAGTGTCCCTCAGTCCTCTCCCTCAGGGGGATATCTGTACACTGACCCGTGTCACTCAGTCCTGTCCTTTTCCTTGTTCTATCCCATCACACTGATCTCCCTGCCCTGGACTAACAGTTATTTTAACACTTGCCCCCTCTCCCACCACCCCCTCCCCCAGGTGCGGACCTCATGGAGTGTGTGAAAGCAGGAAACCGGCTTCTGAAAACCTCTGTTCTACCTGAGACACTCGGACTGTAAGGGAATTCTTGATGAATCTGTGTATCCGACACGCTGTTGTCTCTGCCTGTGTCCCTGCCACTGTGAGCTGTCACCACAGTGGCCGCCTTCTCTGAACTGTAGCTTGCTCAAAGTCAAAGTAATTTTACTGCTCTCCGTATTCTACCTGGAGATTTGCTTTCTGCAGCATTTGCAGGATAGTTAAGAAATTCACTAGAATTTATGAAAAATTATACATAAACAAAGACGACAAAGAGCCAACACGTAAAAAAAGACAAATTGTGCTGCGAAAAATAAATACATTTGAGAACATGTGTTATAGAATTCTTTAAAGTGAGTCGACAGGTTATGGACTCGGTTCAGAGTTGGGGTGAGTGAAGTTGTCCACACTGGTTCAGGAGACTGATGGTTGAGGGGTGATAACTGTTGCTGATCCTGGTGGTGTGGGACCTGTGGCTCACGTACTTCCCGCCTGATGGAAGTAGTGGGAAGAGACCACGACCTGGATGATGGGGGTACTTGCTGAATGATGCTGCTTCCTTGTGCCAGCGCTCCTTGTTGATGTGCTCAATGGTGGGGAGGGCTTTGCCTGTGACGGGCTGGGCTGTTTGCTCCACTTTATGTGGACTCTCCAGTCCCGGGCATTGGTGTTTCCATGCCACTAGCAATGTCTGTAAAAGGATTTGCCGGTGTGCTGAATCGATGCAAACTTCTCAGAAAGCAGAGGTGTTCCGGTGACGTGGATGGCGACCCTCGGTCCCCCTGCACCTCAGACACTTTGTGTTAACAACTGTGGCAGGCAATGCCACATGTGACCCTCTGTCCCAAATAAATCCGAGTGCCCCTCACTGTGACCACGTACCACACAGAAATGAGTGGCTGGATCCATCCAGTCTGTGCTGTCTCACAAAGCAAACCCATTTCCCTTGTAACCTCTTCCGTTGTACCCACTCCCCCCAGATTCTATCCCTCACCCACACAGCAGGGTGGGGACAACTCACAGCATTAAACCACCGGCTCTCAAATCTGTCTGTCGGTCACTCTCTTTCTCTCACTCACAGTGGCAGAGGTGGGGATCAAAGTCACATTTCTAGAGCTGTCAGGCAGTGCCTCTGACCACAGGAACACCACCACAAGTTCGGCTGTCTGACACCACTGGCTGAGTCGAGAAGGCGGTTGAGCTGTATCGAGTACAGGCACATCAGACCACTGTGGTCATAGTACAGACACCGGCCGCCCGCCCTCTTCGGATAATCCCGTTCATAAACACCCCGACCCCCGTGGGAGTGTGTGGCAGGACGGTGTGGAGGGAGTCTCATCCTGTGTCAGACCCTGTCCCTGGGAATGTGTGACGGGACGGTGTGGAGGGAGTCTCATCCTGTGTCTGACCCTGTCCCTGGGAGTGTGTGACGGACCGTGTGGAGGGAGCCTCACCCTGTCCCTGGGAGTGTGTGACGGGACGGCGGGGAGAGATTCTCTGTGTCTGACCCTGTCCCTGGGAGTGTGTGACGGACGGTGTGGAGGGAGCCTCACCCTGTCCCTGGGAATGTGTGACGGGACAGTGGGGAGAGATTCTCTGTGTCTGACCCTGTCCCTGGGAGTGTGTGACGGGACGGTGTGGAGGGATCCTCACCCTGTGTCTGACCCTGTCCCTGGGAGTGTGTGACGGACGGTGTGGAGGGAGCCTCACCCTGTCCCTGGGAGTGTGTGACGGGACGGCGGGGAGAGATTCTCTGTATCTGACCCTGTCCCTGGGAGTGTGTGACGGACGGTGTGGAGGGAGCCTCACCCTGTCCCTGGGAGTGTGTGACGGGACAGTGGCGAGAGATTCTCTGTGTTTGACCCTGTCCCTGGGAGTGTGTGACGGACCGTGTGGAGGGAGCCTCACCCTGTCCCTGGCAGTGTGTGACGGGACAGTGGCGAGAGATTCTCTGTGTCTGACCCTGCCCCCAGGTGTGCCTGGAACCGGCGGCAGACTGCATTGGGCTGCTGTGTGTAATTCACGCTGCATTGCCGACACTACATCCCTGGGCACTTGGATCCGGCTGACACTGTGGACGGTGTGCGGCTCCGCTCAGAGGAAGGAGGGGGTGTCTCGCAGCCGCTCTCCGTGCGTCAGATCCCAGGACACGTCAGACGTCCAGTGACTGGGACGTGGTTCCCGCGGGGGCAGCCTCCGGATTAGCGATGCTGTTATATTTATCGACTTCCACAGCTGTGCTGACGGAACGGGCGAGAAAACAAGGCCCATCTGCAATGGAAGTTGCTGGGACGCGGGTAAGGCTGCGGTTCAACCTTGTGAGAAGGTCTGCCAGTGGCAAGCACGTGGTTCACCTGCTCTGGGGTATCAGGAGGTGGAGGTGGAGGAAGGAGTGTGGAAGCGGGATTATCGGCAATGGCGATACAGTCAGTGACACAGGGCGCTGGGGGAGAGGGGTCACTGAGGGACGGTGTGAGGGAGCTGGGTTGTCGTCAGTGGGGATACAGTCAGTGACACAGGGCTCTGGGGGAGAGGGGTCACTGAGGGACGGTGTATGGGAGCTGGGTTAACATCAGTGGGGATACAGTCAGTGACACAGGGTGCTGGGGGAGAGGGGTCACTGAGGGACGGTGTGTGGGAGCTGGGTTATTGTCAGTGGGGATACAGTCAGTGACACAGGGTGCTGGGGGAGAGGGGTCACTGAGGGACGGTGTGAGGGAATTGGGTTATTGTCAGTGGGGATACAGTCAGTGACACGGGGTGCTGGGGGAGAGGGGTCACTGAGGGACGGTGTGAGGGAGCTGGGTGTCACGGTCCCGATCGTTAATTCCCTATTTTCTCTAATTTCCTTTGATTCTGCTGTGGTTCTGACCGTTAATTTCCCATTTGCTTTGATGACGGCACACCCGGTTGCCATCAGGACCTGCAGCATAAGAACCCCGGCATTACAACCACTAGTTGCCAGATCGTTGGTTTTGCCTGTGTGGTAATTAACGTTTCCCAGCCGCTTACTGTGGGCTCTCCGCGTGTTCTCAGTTTTGCTCCAGTTCCGAGGTTTACCTGTGAAACTCCGTCTCTCCGTGTCAAGATCCCTCCTGTTTGCTGTTCAACGCTCACGCCCGCGTCAACATCCTAACTCAATCTCCGTGCCTGTGTCCTGCGTTTGGGTTCGCCTCGTTCATTGCAACAGAACGATCTTGTCACAATGGACCCAGCGAATACGAATACCCTGCAACAAGCCTTCACCAGCCAGGGCTCCCAACTGGGTCTGCACGACCAACTCCTCCGGGAGGTCATGGGGAACCTCCGATCCCTGTCCGCTGACGTAACGAAGATCGCTGACCAGGTGGACCGAGTATCCGTTCATCTTACCCGATCCACTCCTGGAATTTTGTCTAACCAGCCCAGACAGCCAGTAGTGGCAACCCCCTACGTGTCAGCAACACCCCCGCCAAAAGAGCCACACATACCTGAACCAGAGCACTATACTGGGGATTTGGGGAAGTGCCGGTCCCTTCTTCTGCAATGCTCCTTGACGTTGGAACAGCAGTCATCCACGTACTCCACAGACAAGTCGAAGATGGGTTATATCACGGGGTTGTTGCGGGGAAGTGCCTTAGCGTGGGCTACAGCTGTTGGGGATAATCACCCGGCTATCTGCTCTTCATTCCCCACCTTTATCACAGAAATGAGAAAGATCTTTCACCACCCCGTCCATGGTAAAGACACCGCTAAGCGACTCCTCACTCTCCGTCAGGGCTGACACAGTGTTGCCGAATATTCCGTGGAATTCCGGATGTTAGTGGCCGACTCGGGGTGGAATGATGAGGCACTCCAAGGGGTATTTCGAAAAGGTCTCAGCGACCTGGTGGAGGACGAGTTGGCGGCAAGGGTTGACACCAAGAGCCTGGGTTGTTTGATCTCCCGAGCCACCAGGTTGGTCAATCGTCTTCGAGAACGCCATAGGGAGAGAACTGGTCGTCCACTACCTTTGGCCACTCCACGACACTCTTTACCGTCTCCCACCAGCCCTAGCCTCTCTTCCCCTCCCGCTCCTAGAATAGCTCCCAGTCCAGCCGTTTCCCCCACCCCGGGAGAGGAACCCATGCAGCTGGGACGGAACCGCCTTTCTCTCACAGAGCGACTCCGGAGATTGAGAGCAGGGAAATATCTCTGTTGCGGCCAGTCCGGCCACTTCCGTGCTACCTGTTCCCTTCGGCCAAAAGGGAGGGCTCACCAGTAGAGCGGGGAACCCTGGTGAGTCAGACACCATTCCCTTCTGTCCCTCAAACCCGGATGCAGATCCAAGCTCCTATAGTTTTTGTGTACCCTTGGTTAAGCCGCCATAACCCCCACATTGACTGGTCCACTGGGGAGATAGCCAGCTGGAGTCCGTTCTGTCACCCAACTTGTCTACAGTCGGCCCTTCCCCTGAGAGAGTCACCGTGACCTCGTCTGCCTTTGAAACCCCTGACTTATCCAAGGTTCCAGCAGAGTATCACCACCTGGGAGAAGTGTTTAGTAAACAACCGGCCCTTTCCCTGCCTCCACACCGCCCTTACGATTGCGCCATTGACCTTCTCCCCGGAGCCCCTCTACCCACCAGCCGGCTGTATAACCTGTCCCGGGCAGAAAGGGAAGCAATGGAGGCTTACCTGAATGACTCTCTCGCGGCTGGCATTCTCCGACTCTCATCTCCCCTGCAGGCGCGGGTTTCTTCCTTGTGAGGAGGAGAGGCGGCTCACTGCGGCCTGCATTGACTACCGTGGCCTGAACAGCATCACCAGAAAGAATAAGTATCCAATGCCCCTTATCAACTCTGCTTTCCAACCCCTTCTCGGAGCCACCATTTTCTCTCTGGTCAGGATAAGGGAGGGGGATGAGTGGAAAACAGCTTTTAACACCCCTCTTGGTCACTTCGAATACCTGGTCGTGCCATTCGGTCTCACCAATACTCCCGCCGTCTTCCAAGCCTTGGCAAACGATGTCCTTCGGGACTTTATTAACCGTTTCGTTTTCGTTTATTGGGACGACATCTTAATCTTCTCCCGCAGTCTTCAGGAACACATCCACCATGTCCGTCAGGTTCTGCACAGGCTTTGGGGGAACAAACTATTCGTTAAGGCACAGAAGTGCATGTCCCTTCTGTCAGGTTCTTGGGGTATATCATCGAGAGCGGGCAAGTGAGGGCGGATCCCGAAAAGATCCGGGCGGTGGCGGAGTGGCCAAAACCCACGCCACTCAAACAACTCCAGCGATTTCTGGGGTTGGCAAACTTCTCCCGTCGCTTCATCAGGGATGACAGCCGGGTGGCAGCGCCCTCGCTCGACTCAGCTCTCCTGCGACCCCTTTTCACTGGACCCCCGAAGCGGACTCAGCCTTCTCGGAGCTGAAGAGGTGTTTCGCCTCCGCTCCCATCCTGGTCCAAGCAGACCCCTCTCGCCCACCCATTGTGGAAGTCGACGCCTGTGACTCTGGGGTGGGAGCGGTCCTCTCCCAACGCTCCGGCCCAGACAGAAAACTCCATCCCTGCGCCTTCTTTTCTCGCCAAACGGAACCACGACGTAGGGAACCGGGAGTTACTGGTCGTCAAACTCGCTTTGGAGGAGTGGAGGCACTGACTGGAGGGAGCGGAACATCCATTCATCGGCTGGACAGACCACAAGAACCTCGCAGACATCCAAACCGCCAAACGCCTGAAATCCCACCAAGCCCGTTGGGCGTTATTTTTTTGCCCATTTCAGGTTCACTAAGGTTCCAGCAGAGGTGGTCCAAGAACGGGAAGCCCGATGTTCTGTCTCGTCAATACGTCTCCGAGGAGGGCCTCCCCAACGCCGAGACCATCCTTCCACCATCCTGTGTTATGGCTGCCCTCTCCTGGGAGATCGAATCCAGAGTCAAAGAGGCCCAACGGACTCAAGCTGACCTGACCCAGGCAATGGACCCTCCAATCGCCTCTTCGTGCCGGATTCTGTTCGGTCTCGGGTTCTCCAGTGGGGGCCTACCTCTCTTTTCGCCCGCCATCCCGGGATCGATCGAACTCTGTCCCTTCTGAAGCGACATGTCTGGTGGCCCTCCATAGATGCTGACACTCGTTCCTTCGTCTCTGCCTGTTCTGTATGTGCCCGCGGAAAAGCCTCCCATCGACCACCCACTGGGCTGCTTCGTCCCCTCCCTGTGCCTAGCCGCCCCTGGTTTCACATTGCGCTGGATTTCGTTACTAGACTACTCCCTTCACATGGGAACACTGCTGTACTCACCGTGGTGGACCGCTTTCCCAAAGCCGCGCTCTTCGTAGCCCTTCCCAAACTCCCTACAGCCCGTGTAACAGCCGACCTCCTTGTTCGTCACATCTTCCACCTTCCTGGAATTCCCTCTGACATTATTTCTGACCGTGGCCCCCAATTCATCTCTCAAGTCTGGAGATCCTTTTCTCAAGCCCTTGGAGCCTCAGTAAGTCTGTCTTCCGGCTTCCACCCGCAGACTAACGGTCAAACAGAACGGGCAGTCCAGGATTTGGAAGCAGCATTGCACTGCATAACCGCCAACAATCCTTCATCCTGGAGCTCCCATCTCGCTTGGGTAGAGTACGCCCACAATTCCCTGGTCAGTACCGCCACCGGAATGTCGCCCTTCCAATGCTCCCTCTGTTTCCTGCACGTTGCTGTGCCTTCAGTTCAGGCCCATCTCCGCCGGTGCCGCCAGGTCTGGGAGGATGCAGGCGCGGCCCTGCTCCGCTCAGCCGACCGCAACCGGAGGATTGCCGATCGCCATCAAGTTCCTGCACCCAGTTATCGGCTTGGGCAAAAGGTTTGGCTCTCGTCAACAGACATCCCCCTTAAGAATGAAGGAGAGATGTGCTTATCCGCTCCTTCATCCTGGACCCTTCCCTCATCCATGATTTCCATCGAGACAATCCGGCCAAGCCTGGTGGTTCGCCTGGAGGCTCAAGTTGAGGGCGGGGGGCCGTTTCCTTTCATGGTCCCGATCGTTAATTCCCTATTTTCATCTAATTTCCTTTGATTCTGCCGTGGTTCCGACCGTTAATTTCCCATTTGCTCCTAATTCTCTTTGATGACGGCACACCCGGTTGCCATCAGGACCTGCAGCATAAGAACCCCGGCATTACAACCACTAGTTGTCAGATCGTTGGTTTTGCCTGTGTGGTAATTAACGTTTCCCAGCCGCTTACTATGGGCTCTCCGCGTGTTCTAAGTTTTGCTACAGTTCCGAAGATTACCTGTGAAACTCCGTCTCTCCGTGTCAAGATCCCTCCTGTTTGCTGTTCAACGCTCACGCCCGCGTCAGCATCCTAACTCAATCTCCGTGCCTGTGTCCTGTGTTTGGGTTCGCCTCGTTCATCACATCACGGGGTTATTGTCGGTGGGGATACAGTCAGTGATACAGGGCGATGGGGGAGAGGGGTCACTGAGGGATGATATTAGGGAGCTGGGAGAGGGGTTATTATCAATGGAGGACATAGGGCACTAGCAGAGGTGGATTGCTGAGGGACAGTGAGAGGGAATGGGGTTAATGTCAATGAGGATACGGTCTGTGACAGGCCAGTAGGGGAGTTTGGAGTCTCTGAGGGACGATGAGAGAGAATGGGGTTAATGTCAGTGAGGAAACTGCTGTGACAGGGCTGGAGGAAGGGGATTGCTGAGATCGGTTCATTGAGCAATATAACAGATAAAGGCCCTTCAGCCCACCAATTCCATGCTGACCCAGATCGTCCCAATTTCAGCCCGTATCCTCAAAGCCCTGCCCTCTACAAATCTGTCCAAGTGCTGTTTAATTATATCTTTGTACCTGCCTCAACCACTTCTTCTGGTAGACTGATCAACCTCTGCTTGTCCAAGTTCCATCGGGTCCTTTTTAAATCATTCTCCTGTCCATAAAGACCATAAGACATAGGAGCAGAATTTGGCCATTTGATGCCCTGATCGTTCAGGAAACGGATCAACTTCCGCTTTAAATACACGCCTGGACTTGGCCTCCACCGCAGTCTGTGGCAGAGCATCCCACAGATTCGCTCCTCTCTGGCTAAAAAAAGTGCCCCTTACCTCTGTTCTGAAAGACAGACCCTCAATTTTGAGGCTGTTCCCTCGGGTTCTGGATACTCCTACCATAGGAAACAGACTCTCTATATCCACCCTATCCAGTCCTTTCATCATCCGGTATGTGTCAATGATATCCCTCCCACCCTCCACCCACCCCGCATTCTTCTAAACTCCAGTGAGGACAGGCCCAAAGCTGCCAAACGCCCTTCGTATGTTAACTCCTTCATTCCCGGAATCATCCTCGCGCACTTCTTCTGGACTCTCTCCATCTGAGTCTCTGCCCGCTAGTTTTGGTCTCGTATGTGATGAGACCTGAATGGTGGCAGGGAGTTCAGTCAACCTGTGTAGCAGCTTTGAGTGTCGTATGGACTCGGACCCCAAGATCCTTCTGATCCTCCACACTGCCAAGTGTCTTACCATTAATGCTATATTCTACCATCATATTTGACCTACCAAAATGAACCACCTCACACTTATCTGGGTTGAATTCCATCTGCCACTTCTCAGCCCAGTTTTGCATCCTATCAACGTTCCGGTGTAACCTCTGGCAGCCCTCCACACCATCTACAACACCCCCAACCTTTGTGTCATCAGTAAATTTACTAACCCATCCCTCCACTTCCTCATCCAGGTCATTTATAAAAATCACAAAGAGTCGGGGTCCCAGAACAGATTCCTGAGACACACCACTGGTCACTGGCCTCCATGCAGAATATGACCCGTCTACAACCACTCTTTCCCTTCTGTGGCCAAGCCAGTTCAGGATCCACAAAGCAATGTCCCTTTGGATCCCATACCTCCTTACTTTGCTGGTGACTCCTGGTGTTCTGCAGGGGTTGGTGTTGGGAGCACTTCTTTTTAGTTTTATGTCAATGATTTGGATGATCGAATTGATGGCTTTGTGGACAAGTTTGTGAGACAAAGATAGGTGGAGAGGCAGGTAGTGTTGAGGAAGCAGGGAGTCAACAGAAGAACTGAGACAGATTTGGAGTATGGGCAAAGAAGTGGCAGATGGAATATTGTGCAGGGAAGTGTTTGGTCATTCACTTTTGTAGAAAGAACAAAAGCATAAACTATTTTCTAAAAGGACAGAAAGTTCAAAATCTCAGATGCAAATGCACTTGGCAGTCCTTAAGGTGGGTGGGGGGGGTATATGGGAGGCGGGGTTTGAGGGTCGGCACAACATTGTGGGCAGAAGGGCCTGTACTGTGCTGTACTATTCTATGTTCTCAAGGCACTTGCCAGTCCTTCTACAGGATTCTCTAAGGTTAACTTGCAGGTTGATTTGATTGGTGAGGAAGGGAACTGCAATCTTGTCATTCATTTCGACAGCACTAGAATATAAAAACACGGATGTAATGTTAAGGCTTTATTAGGTGCTGGTGAGGCCTCACTTGGAGTATTGCGAACAGTTTTGGTCCCTTATCTAAGAAAGGATGCGTTGACATTGGAGAGGGATTGGAAGAGGTTCACAAGAATGATTCCGGGAATGAAAGGGTTATTTTATGTGGTGGAAATGGTTAAAGCTGGTGTATGCTGGGATACTTGACCATTCTGGAGCAGCTGGACTTAAGGCTGCCGATGCGAGTCGGGAAAAACCTTGGATGATAAGCGTAGCGCCAGGAATTAAAATGAACAGCATATTAAACCCCTGGAACCAGGAGGGAGGATGCGTCCGGGGGTAAGTTATGAGTCCTGATGACAGGAAAACAGAGATTCGCTCTCAGAAGTAAATCATGAGCCCTGATAACAGGGAACAAAGAGGACTGTTAGACTCGCGCCGAGAGATAATTGACCTGTCTTTTAAACCATTGATCATGTACTGACCGTGGGATGCTTAACAAAGTTATGTGAAGTTGTTTGTCTTGCAGTATAAATATGATCTATGCATAACCTAAAAATCAGAGTTCTGGTGGCGGTGGAGACTCCCCACGGTAACATGACCATAAACTCTTAAAACGAATGAAAATAAGGGACTGATTTAGCTGAAGGGGTGGGGTGGGGGAGTGGCGTCCGCATTAAAACAAGGGCCTGCCCGAGTTGAACGGGGTGGGAGATTTCCAGTTTCGTAGATGGAGATTCAGTGAGCGCTCATTGTGTTCATAGTGCGTATAAAGAGACTTTGTGCTGTTTTAACTGAAATTAAAATCCTAAACAGGAAAAATGGGAACTGCCGGCAGTCGATCACCCCCCCAGCGCGGATCCTGCCAGTAAACCGAAGAGGTCCGGAGGTAAAACGAGGGCTTTCAATACTCAACTGCAGGTAGGAAAAAAGACCGCCAAAACTACTAAACAGGTAAAACGGCACCGCCAGCAGTTAGGAGACCCCCTGGTTCCGCCTGGACCCCGGCCGATACGGTAATTAGAGAGATCGGGGATGATGGTTATGCGGTAACGTTCAGTAGTGATTTGTATGAGCGGTCACATGGGGGATCGGCCGTATGGGGGAAGTTTTCATTTGAGTCTAATCCAACACTGGGAGGACGCCACCCGAAATGGGGACGGCGACCCCAATTGAGATGTTGATTACATGTTAAAATGTTTTAAACGATGGAAGGAGGTGGCTAAAAGACGCCAACCTCGAAAGAAACAGGAGAGTAAGCAGCCTGAAACAGAGAAGGCTGTGGCTGAAACGAAAGCTGCCCCGGGACTTTATACCCGACCCCTCGTACCGGCCAGTGCCCCATCGGCACCCAATAGTGAAACAGACGATTTAATGATGACGGCCGCATTGGGACTACCGGCTCCCCCTCCATACAACTCCCCTATGTCAGAGGTTCAGGAACCGGCGCGAAGGACCTCCACCCTAGCCAGTCCACGGTCGATCGCCTGCTTCAGGGACCACGCAGACGTTGCTAAGTATACTCGGCGGTGTCGACCACTAGGGGTTGCTTAAGTTAGCCCTACCTATTAGTGGCCGTCGCCTCCGGGAGCCCTATTCGACCCAAAAGAACGTATGCAGCCAGTCAGCTCGTCCAGGGTCAGAGGCTGATCCAGACTCTCCCGCTTGCCGTCGTCTAAGACCTGCGTGATAGACGACTGGAAGTTGCAGGAAGCTGTAGCCTTTTCGTCGTACAAACCGGCACAGAAGGACGTGCAGATCCTCAATATGTCCGTCTGCGAGGACGCGACTGGGCCGTCCTCTTCCTTAAGGCTCTGGATCACAGAGCTCCCCCTGTGCACCTTCTGGAAGAAGAAGCGTCAGCACGTCCGTCCTGCTCCACGGTTTGGACCCTTGATCGGAAGATGATCTTGGAGGATTCGGCGGCGAAGTATCGGGCTTATCGGCCCTTTACCTCTCGCAAATCTTCCCTGACATCCACCACAGCCCCTTGGACTGCAGAAGGAGAAGTTGTTGCAACTGAGTTCCCTTTGCTCCCGCCTCGCTTTCTGGAAATCCTTGCGAATGAAGAATCTCTTCATGTTCTCCTTGGTGGCTTCCCACCAGAGAACCGAGGAATCAAAGAAGGCTTTCAAGGTTCTCCAACCTGTGTACTCCTTGTCGAGTTCCCTAATATTCTCTCTCGTCGGCAGCTTAATGTTCAGCTTCCTGCCTTCCTAAGTGACAGGTGGCTCGCAGAAGACAGTGGTCAGAGAGGAACAGCGGCTTGACGTCGGTCGACCTGACCGTGAGAGACTCTGAGGGGAAGGGGAAGTCGATCCGTGAGTGGGCTGAGCCGTCTGATCGTGTCCAGGTGGCTTTGTGGCTGTGTTCCACCTGTGGGGGTGCCAAAGGCGTCTCGCAGCTGGGCTGTCTTCACCGTTCCCATCAGGAGTCTGGGGGTGCTGTCCAGCCGCATCAATGGCGCAGTTGATGTCTCCGGCTGGGACGTCAGCAGCAGCGGGGCGAGCCGTGAGCCCTCCCCACAGTCGCAGTTTCCGTTTCACCTTGGCAGTGCAGTCAGCTCTAGCCAGTTGTTCCCGCACGCCTCGGCCCCTCTGAACCAGATCCCCAACACCTTCAACCCCTCACGGTGACGGGGACAGTGGATCCGTCAGCGCTCTTATGCCTTGATCAGAGCTCCTGATCACGGTCCCGCCACTGGCAGGTTTGATTTGTTTCTCGCCTGGCCTGCGTGTCCGTTCTGACACGCGATGGCCGGGCCGAAGAAGAGAACCCGAACAGTGATCACGAAGAACGGAAGGAGCCAAGCCTCAGGAAATGAAGCGGTAGGAGACAATGAATCACCATCTGCCGGCAGTCCACCAGCGGAGCGCCTGTCCGAACGTGCGAGCGCTTCCGCTTCCATGGCGCTTTTTTCTCCAAAAATACTTCATTCAGAAATATTACAAAATAAAGTTGTTTACTTAAAAAAACATTCGTTGACTCTGAGTCCTTATTCAATAAATAGTTATTTACAATAAAATTATGCGTTGACTCTCAGTCCATATTCAAATGAAAGATGTTTACAATAAATCGTTCGTTTACTCTCAAACCTTAGTCAAGAATTATGATTATTTACAATAAAATTATTAACAATAAAAACCAGTTTCGGGCCGACCAGAGCGTCTTTCACTGAACTGATGATCTGCCAGCAGCACCGGATGTTTGTCTCAGTGTGTGTCCCCGGGACAGCCCGTAGATGACGGTGTCCTCGGTAACGCAGCTGCTGGGCATGAATGTTAACACCGCCCCTCCCTTCCATTCTCCTGCACACCTTCTTCGCGAACCCACAAGGTGAGCCACCGACTGCAGCCCATCACAGTCCTCCCGTGGGCAACGGGGTGTGGAGGCGCCGTTCCGGGCGTACAGGAGCGATCTGACTGGGAGGGCCCCTCTCACCGCCAGCCAGGCGAGGTCAAGGTGCCTGTTGGTGAGGTGTGGCGATGAGGCAATTTGCCAGATATACTGGACAGTCTGCTGAGGGAACCACCTGCGCCAAGTACAGCAGCCCTAATGACCAGGTTCTTGCCCGTTATGGATAAGGAGCGCCCTCCCCACAGTCCCAGTTTCTGTTTCACCCTGGCAGTCCGCTCCTGCCGGTTCTCGTTGCACGCCTCGCCCCCCCCCCCCGCCCCCCGAACCAGATCCCCAACACCCTCATGTGGTCAGACCTGATACTGAAGGCGACACTGGATCGGTCGGGCCAGTTTTTTTTTTATATTTCAAAATGTACTTTATTCAAAAATAAAATTATATACAATAAACCATTCAATAACTTTTCATCCTTTACATACGTTTCCATTATAGTCTGTACATATCCATACTTATGGCCACTCATGTGGCACTCCAGTTGTTCACCTCACCACATCATTGTTGAGCTCCGTGTGCGTCCCCGGGAACAGCCCGTAGATCAGAGAGTCCTCTGTTACGCAGCTGCTGGGCATGAAACGTGACACTAGCCCGTCCATTCTCCTCCACACCCTCTCTGCGAACTGGCAGTGTGCAAAGAGGTGGGTCACAGACTCCTCCTCACTGCAGTCCTCCCGTGGGCAGTGGGGTGCGGAGACGACGTTCCGGGCGTACAGGAGGGCTCTGACTGGGAGGGCCCCTCTCACCGCCAGCCAGGCGAGGTCTTGGTGCCTATTGGTGAGATCTGGCGATGAGGCATTTTGCCAGATGAACTGGACGGTCTGCTCAGGGAACCACACCACTGTGTCCATCCCGTCCTTCTCCTGCAGTGCCTGCAGGACATTACGTGCCGACCATTGCCTGATGGCCCTGTGGTCAAAGGCGTTCTGCTGGAAAAACTTTTCTACGTAGGACAGGTATGCCAGCAACGACCAGCTGACTGGGGCGTTGCGCGGGAGTGGGGCCAACCCATCCTTCGTAGCCAGGGCGACAGGTAGAACCTGGGCACATAGTGGTACTTGGTGCCCACATACCTGGGTTCTACACACAACCGGATGCAGCCACATACGAAGCTGGCCATCAGGGTGAGGGCGACATTGGGGACGTTCTTGCCCCCGTTGTCCAGGGACTTGTGCATGACGGTCCGTCTCACCCGCTCCATCTTGGATCCCCAGACGAATCTGAAGACAGCTCGGGTGATTTCCGAGCTGTGGGAGCGGGATCGGGCCACATCTGCGCCAAGTACAGCAGCGCTGAGAGCACCTCACACCTGATGACCAGGTTCTTGCCCGTTATCGACAGGGAGCGCCCTTCCCACAGTCCCAGTTTCCGTTTCACCTCGGCAGTCCGCTCCTGCCAGTTCTTGTTGCACGCCTCGGCCCCTCCGAGCCAGATCCCCAACACCCTCATGTGGTCAGACCTGATGGTGAAGGGGACGCTGGATCGGTCGGGCCAGTTGCCGAAGAGCATGGCTTCGCTCTTCCTGCGGTTGACCCTGGCCCCCGACGCTAGCGCGAACTGTTCGCAGATGCCAATCAACCTGCGAACTGACCTCGGATCAGAGCAGAAGACGGTGACGTCGTCCATGTACAGGGGGGTTTTTACTTGGGTCCCTCCACTGCCTGGCAGCGTCACCCCTCTTATGCCCTCATCCCTCCCGATGGCTTCCGCAAAGAGTTTTTTTTTCCAAAAATACTTTATTCAGAATTGTTACAAAATAAAGTTATTTGCATATAAGAAAAAAAACATTCGTTGACTCTGAGTCCTTATTCAATAAAGTTATTTTCAATAAAATTATGCGTTGACTCTCTGTTCATATACAAATGAAAGATGTTTACAATAAACCGTTCATTTACTCTCAACCCTTGGTCAAGAGTTAAGACTTATTAACAATAAAATTATCAACAATAAAGGCAGGCGTTGGCTCTAATGCTTTTTCCAAATTAACAATTCCATCCACTCCTGGGGCACCATGTTGATTATCTGTCCGCCAGAGAAAGCAGGATCTCCCAATGGCCACACATTTTAATTCCACATCCCATTCCCATTCTGATATGTCTATCCACGGCCTCCTCTACTGTAAATATGAAGCCACACTCAGGTTGGAGGAACAACGCCTTATATTCCGTCTGGGTAGCCTCCAGCCTAATGGCATGAACATTGACTTCTCTAACTTCGGCTAATGCCCCACCTCCCCCTCGTACCCCATCCATTATTTATTTATATACACACATTCTTTCTCGCTCTCTCTCTCCTTTTGCTCCCTTTGTCCCTCTGACTATACCCCTTGCCCATCCTCTGGGTTTCTCCCCCTCCCCCCTTTCCTTCTCCCTGGGCCTCCTGTCCCATGATCCTCTCATATCCCTTTTGCCAATCAACTGTCCAGCTCTTGGCTGCATCCCTCCCCCTCCTGTCTTTTCCTATTATTTTGGATCTCCCCCTCTCCCTGTGAGACAACTTTCTGGGATCTGTGGGCATGTACCCCAAGATCCCTCTGCTCCTCCACACTACCAAGTATCCTGCCATTTACTTTGTACTCTGTCTTCGAGTTTGTCCTTCCAAAGTGTACTATCTAACACTTCTCCGGGTTGAACTCCATCTGCCACTTCTCAGCCCACTTCTGCATTCTATCAATGTCTCTCTGCAATCTTCGACAATCCTCTACACTATCTACAACACCACCAACCTTTGTGTCATCTGCAAACTTGCCAACCCACCCTCTACCCCCACATCCAGGTCGTTAATAAAAATCACGAAGAGTAGAGGTTCCAGGACAGATCCTTGTGGGACACCACTAGTCACAATCCTCCAATCTGAATGTACTCCCTCCACCACCACCCTCTGCCTTCTGCAGGCAAGCCAATTCTGAATCCACCTGGCCAAACTTCCCTGGATCCCATACCTTCTGACTTTCTGAATAAGCCTACTGTGTGGAACCTTGTCAAATGCCTCACTAAAATCCATATAGATCACATCCGCTGCACTACCCTCATCTATATGCCTGGTCACCTCCTCAAATAACTCTATCAGGCTTGTTAGACACGATCTGCCCTTCAGAAAGCTATGCTGACTGTTCCTGATCAGACCATGATTCTCTAAATGCCCATAGATCCTATCTCTGAGAATCTTTTCCAACAGCTTTCCCACCACAGATGTAAGGCTCACTGGTCTATAATTACCCAGACTATCCCTACTACCTTTTTTGAACAAGGGGACAACATTCGCCTCCCTCCAATCCTCCGGTACCATTCCCGTGGACAACGAGGACATAAAGATCCTAGCCAGAGGCTCAGCAATCTCTTCTCTCGCCTCGTGGGTGTCCTGGGGAATATTCCATCAGGCCCCGGGGACTTATCCATCCTAATGTATTTTAACAACTCCAACACCTCCTCTCCCTTAATATCAACATGCTCCAGAACATCAACCTCACTCATATTGTCTTCACCATCATCAAGTTCCCTCTCATTGGTGAATACCGAAGAGAAGTATTCATTGAAGATCTCGCTCACTTCCACAGCCTCCAGGCACATCTTCACACCTTTATCTCTAATTGGTCCTACCTTCACTCCTGTTATCTTTTTTTTCTTCACATAATTGAAGAATGCCTTGGGGTTTTCCTTTACCCTACTCACCAAGGCCTTCTCAGGCCCCCTTCTTGCTCTTCTCAGCCCCTTCTTAAGGTCCTTTCTTGCTTCCCTATATTCCTCAATAGACCCATCTGATCCTTGCTTCCTAAACCTCATGTATGCTACCTTCTTCCACCTGACTAGATTTTCCACCTCACTCGTCACCCATGGTTCCTTCACCCTACCATTCTTTATCTACCTCACCGGGACAAATTTATCCCTAACATCCTGCAAGAGATCTCTAAACATCGACCAGATGTCCATAGTATATTTCCCCGCAAAAACATCATCCCAAATCACACCCACGTTCTAGCCTTATAGCCTCATAATTTGCCCTTCCCCAATTAAAAATTTTCCTGTCCTCTCTGATCCTATCCTTTTCCATGATAATGCTAAAGGCCAGGGAGTTACTTAAAGGTGTGCGAGTGATCGAAGGAGCAGCGAGAACGAGTCTAAACCAATAAAAGAAGCAATTCCCAAATCAAAATCCAGGGAGGTAGAGGAGCATACAGAGCAGGCTGAACCGAAGAGAGGGTGGCTTACAACAAATACTGAGAGCTCCACAGGGGGAAGAACTGGTCCAACGAGAAACCGAAGACATTGCCATTGTGTGGACTGTTCTAAGTCAGGGGCTCCCAACCTTT
Source organism: Mobula birostris (assembly GCF_030028105.1). NCBI lineage: Eukaryota > Metazoa > Chordata > Chondrichthyes > Myliobatiformes > Myliobatidae > Mobula > Mobula birostris. The sequence goes on from NC_092379.1 coordinate 50,243,547, forward strand.
CTTATGCTATGGAGGCTTCCCATTGAGAGGTCCGTGGACCCCAGGTTGGAAACTGCTGTTCTAAGTGAAGACTTGACATCTACCTTTGCAGAAGTTAATGCTAATACTAACACCACCCTATCTCTGTGTCCCACAGTTTTATATACCTTAGTCACCTTCCCTCTTAGGTCCTAAATCCCCCACCATCAGGTTCAAGAACAACTACTTTCCTTAAAATATTCAGTTATCGACCCAACTAGTTAAAACCAGAATCACTTTGGTTTAGCAACACTATGAGCACTTTGCTCTCAATCTGAGCTTTATTTTGTTCTAGTTGTGCTTCCTTGTAAAAAACTGTATGATTGATGTTTTTCTTGTGAATACAGCTCATCTGATGCCACGTGTCTGTGATGCTGCAGCAAGCGTTTCATTGCTCCTGTGTTCATACATGTACTTGTGTGTGTGAGACAGTGAGCTCGACTTTGACTTTGATGCTCTATCTGAATGTTCTGGGCATACGCAGGATGTTCTGCTATGGTGGAGTGCAGCCCTGTCCTCTCGTTCCAGGTGGAGAAAGTCCTGAGTAGGGGCCCCATTGAGCAGAGATCCATTAGGCAATGGTTGGCCAGAATGTGTTTGGAGTCCTGAGAAGAGGAAGGTAATGTTCCAGCTGGGATGTAGCCTGAATGGTGGTGAAGCAGCTGATCTTTGTGCCACTTCAACACTCTTACTCAAGAATTGATTTTTTTTTATTGACTCTCGTCTTATTTCTTCAGTAGTTAAATGCGAATATGACTCTATAACCATTTTGGACCATACTCCACTTAAGCTTTCTATTAAATTATTGGCCAAAGCTCATAACAATAGACAATGGCTTTTTAATTCGCTGTTGCTTCAGGACTTGGATTTTGTTAACTTCATGAATGAACAAATTGATCTTTCTTTCCACAATTAACAGTACAGAGGATATGTCCGTGAACACCCTTTGGGATTCCTTCAAAGCTTATATTCGTGGCCAGATTATTTCGTACTCTGCTGCTTTGAGGAAAAGGTTGAAGAAGGAAGAGCTTGCTCTTGTGGACAAGATTAAGGAAATAGATAAGAAATATGCTACAGCTCCTTCTGAGAAGCTGTATAAACAAAGAACTGAACTTCAAATGGAACACAGTTTATTACTTTCGTCCTCTATTGCAAACCAATTAATGAAGGCAAGAAGTGAATTTTATATACATAGTGACAAAGTTGGTAAACTGTTGGCTAATCAGTTGAAGACTAACTCTATTAAACTTCAAATTAATCAGATTTATAATCAAAAAGATCAACTGACGTTTGATCAAGCTGAGATTAATCAATTCTTCTTTGATTTTTATTCCTCCTTATATCAATCAGAATGTCCATGAGATTCTAAACATATGTGTGACTTTTTAGATAACCTAGACTTCCCTAAGATATCACACGATATATGTTCTATATTAGAAACTTCCTTCACTACTGATAAGATTAAGAATGCTATTTTTTCTATGAACTCGGGGATAGCTCCTGTCCCTGACGGGTTTACCCTAGAATTTTTAAAATCTTTTGCATCCTCATTAGTCCCCTGGTTATCCAGGGTTCTGGAGGCCTCATTAAAACTTGGTAAACTACCAGAATCCTTTTATAGAGCATTGATCTCTTTACTATTAAATAAGGATAAAGACCCCGCTCAATGCGCATCTTATAGACCAATATCCTTGTTAAATGTTGACTCCAAGATTTTTGCTAAATTATTAGCAAATAGACTAGAAAAAAGCACTTCTTTATATTATTTCGGAAGATCAAACGGGTTTTATTAAGAATCGCTATTCCTTTTATAATATTCGTACACTTCTAAATACTGCCTATACCCCGTCACAAACCGATCCTGAATGCGTCACTTCCCTAGACGCTGAAAAAGCCTTTGACAGGGTTGAATGGCCCTACTTATTTAAGGTGCTTGAAATGTTTAACTTCAGCCCGAAATTTATAACCTGGATTAAATTGTTATACCATTCTCCATCTGCAGGCATTCTGACCTCTGCAAGGGACTGGCAGCTGTTGGTGGACCTCGAAGGGCAGCTGAAGTTCCCCAACCATATCGCAGCCACCATCCTGCGACCTGACATTGTCCTAGTGTCTGAGTTGACTAAGCAAGTGGTGCTGCTGGAGCTGACTGTCCCATGGGAAGATAGCTTGGAAGAGGCCTTTGAAAGGAAGCTCTCCAAGTACGCAGGACTGGTCAGCAACTGTCAGCAGGCCGGATGGAGAGCGAGGTGTCTCCCAGTGGAGGTTGGTTGTAGGGGATTCGTAGCCCGTTCCTTAGTTAGCCTTCAGCATTTTGGGCATCGAGGGAGAGAGGAAGAGAAGAGCCATCTGCAGTACCACGGATACGGCAGAGAGGGCCTCAAGATGGCTGTAGCTCAAAAGAGGGGAGCCATGGAGTCATAAGTAGCTAGCCATCTGGACACAAGCTGGGGTCTGATCAGCCCCGGCTGGGTCACCTGGAGGAGGTTGTATGATGTTGAAAGACCCGAAACACCCGATGATTCCAGGAACATCACTGAAGATGTGTCCAGAAGCATCAATAGATGTATGTACACAGCTATGGCGTCAGTTCGTACTAATACTCAAAACTCACTTTTTTTCCCTCTATTTCGAGGTACCAGACAAGGGTGTCCTCTTAGCCCTTTGTTAGCTGATACAGCATTAGAACCACTAGCAATTGCTATTCGAGAATCTCCTAACATTATTGATATAAGTCGTGGGTTAAAGTCTCATAAAGTATCACTTTACGCTGATGATATATTTCCAATCCTCAAAAATCTATCCCAGCAGCTCTAGATTTATTAGCCCAATTTAGTCTTTTTTCAGGATACAAATTAAATCTTAATAAGAGTGAATTTTTCCCTACTAATAAGCAAGTTCCCTTATATCAGAACCTGCCGTTTAGATTGGTTAATAATCAGTTTTCATATCTTGGGATTAAAATTACCTGTAAACGTAAGGATTTATTTAAGGCTAATTATTTACCCTCAATTGACAATATCACACAACTTTCCTTTAAATGGTCTCCACTTTATTTAACTTTGACTGGTCGTATTAATGCTGTTAAGATGTTTATTCTGCCAAAATTTTTATATATATTTCAGGCATTACCAATTTTTGTTCCAAAATCCTTTTTTGATAAAGTAGACTCTAAAATCTCTTCATTTATTTGGCAAAATATAAACCCGAGGTTGGGTAGAATACATCTACAGAAAGCTAAGACAGATGGAGGCTTGGCACTACCTAACCTTAGATTTTATTACTGGGCAATTAATATTCGACACATGAAATTTTGGTTACTTGACCAAGATACACTATCCATTCCTAAATGGGTAGTATTGGAATTACATTCTGTTCAAGGCTATGCACTTGGCTTCTCTTCCCTCTGATTTGAAACGGTATAAGCAGGTTTGCAACCCAATAGTTAAGCATACCTTACATATCTGGTTCCAATTCCGAAAATTTTTTGATCTTAATCAATTTGTGCTAGCGATTCCTATTATTGGCAATATATTTTTCTCCCCTCCTCTACAGACCGTGCCTTTCAAATATGGAAGACTAATGGTATATCACGGTTTTCCGACTTATAGAATAGTACAGCACAGTACAGGCCCTTCAGCCCACAATGTTGTGCCGACCCTCAAACCCTGCCTCCCATATAAGCCCCCACCTTAAATTCCTCCATATACCTGTCTGGTAGTCTCTTAAACTTCACTAGTGTATCTGCCTCCACCACTGACTCAGGCAGTGCATTCCACGCACCGACCACTCTCTGAGTAAAAAAACCTTCCTCTAATATCCCCCTTGAACTTCCCACCCCTTAACTTAAAGCCATGTCCTCTTGTATTGAGCAGTGGTGCCCTGGGGAAGAGGCGCTGGCTATCCACTCTATCTATTCCTCTTATTATCTTGTACACCTCTTATCATGTCTCCTCTCATCCTCCTTCTCTCCAAAGAGTAAAGCCCTAGCTCCCTTAATCTCTGATCATAATGCATACTTTCTAAACCAGGCAGCATCCTGGTAAAACCCCTCTGTACCCTTTCCAATGCTTCCACATCCTTCCTATAGTGAGGTGACCAGAATTGGACACAATACTCCAAGTGAGGCCTAACCAGAGTTTTATAGAGCTGCATCATTACATCGCGACTCTTAAACTCTATCCCTCGACTTATGAAAGCTAACACCCCATAAGCTTTCTTAACTACCCTATCCACCTGTGAGGCAACTTTCAAGGATCTGTGGACATGTACCCTGCGATCCCTCTGCTCCTCCACACTACCAAGTATCCTGCCATTTACTTTGTACTCTGCCTTGGAGTTTGTCCTTCCAAGGTGTACCACCTCACACTTCTCCAGGTTGAACTCCATCTGCCACTTCTCAGCCCACTTCTGCATCCTATCAATGTCTCTCTACAATCTTTGACAATCCTCTACACTATCTACAGCACCACCAACCTTTGTGCCGTCTGCAAACTTGCCAACCCACCCTTCTACCCCCACATCCAGGTCGTTAATAAAAATCACGAAAAGTAGAGGTCCCAGAACAGATCCTTGTGGGACACCACTAGTCACAATCCTCCAATCTGAATGTACTCCCTCCACCACCACCCTCTGCCTTCTGCAGGCAAGCCAATTCTGAATCCACCTGGCCAAACTTCCCTGGATCCCATGCCTTCTAACTTTCTGAATAAGCCTACCGTGTGGAACCTTGTCAAATGCCTTACTAAAATCCATATAGATCACATCCACTGCACTACCCTCATCTATATGCCTGGTCACCTCCTCAAAGAACTCTATCAGGCTTGTTAGACACGATCTGCCCTTCACAAAGCCATGCTGACTGTCCCTGATCAGACCATGATTCTCTAAATGCCTATAGATCCTATCTCTAAGAAACTTTTCCAACAGCTTTCCCACCACAGACGTAAGGCTCACTGGTCTATAATTACCTGGACTATCCCTACTACCTTTTTTGAACAAGGGAACAACATTCGCCTCCCTCCAATCCTCTGGTACCATTCCCGTGGACAACGAGGACATAAAGATCCTAGCCAGAGGCTCAACAATCTCTTCTCTCACCTCGTGGAGCAGCCTGGGGAATATTCCATCAGGCCCCGGGGACTTATCTGTCCTAATGTATTTTAACAACTCCACACCTCCTGTCCCTTAATATCAGCATGCTCCAGAACATCAACCTCACTCATATTGTCTTCACCATCATCAAGTTCCCTCTCATTGGTGAATACCGAAGAGAAGCATTCATTGAGGACCTCGCTCACTTCCACAGCCTCCAAGCACATCTTCCCACCTTTATCTCTAATCGGTCCTACCTTCACTCCTGTCGTCCTTTTTTTCTTCACATAATTGAAGAATGCCTTGGGGTTTTCCTTTACCCTACTCGCCAAGGCCTTCTCATGCCCCCTTCTTGCTCTTCTCAGCCCCTTCTTAAGCTCCTTTCTTGCTTCCCTATATTCTTCAATAGACCCATCTGATCCTTGCTTCCTAAACCTCAGGTATGCTGCCTTCTTCCTCCTGACTAGATTTTCCACCTCACTTGTCACCCATAGTTCCTTCACCCTACCATTCTTTATCTTCCTCACCGAGACAAATTATCCCTTACATCCCGCAAGAGATCTCTAAACATCGACCACATGTCCATAGTACATTTCCCTGCAAAAACATCATCCCAATTCACACCCGCAAGTTCTAGCCTTATAGCCTCATAATTTGCCTTTCCCCAATTAAAATTTTTCCTGTCCTCTTTGATTCTATCCTTTTCCATGATAATTATAAAGGCCAGGGAGCGGTGGTCACTGCCCCCCAGATGCTCACCCACTGAGAGATCTGTGATCTGACCCGGTTCATTACCTAGTACTAGATCTAGTACGGCATTCCCCCTGGTCGGCCTGTCCACATAGTGTGACAGGAATCCATCCTGGACACACTTAACAAACTCTGCCCCATCTAAACCCTTGGAACTAATCAGGTGCCAATCAATATTAGGGAAGTTAAAGTCACCCATGATAACAACCCTGTTATTTTTGCACCTTTCCAAAATCTGCCTACCAATCTGCTCCTCTGTATCTCTGCTGCTACCAGGGGGCCTATAGAATACCCCAGTAGAGTAACTGCTCCCTTCCTGTTCCTGACTTCCACCCATATTGACTCAAAAGAGGATCCTGCTACATTACCCACCATTTCTGTAGCTGTAATAGTATCCCTGAGCAGTAATGCCACCCCTCCTCCCCTTTTTCCACCCTCTCTATTCCTTTTAAAGCACTGAAATCCAGGAATATTGAGAATCCATTCCTGCCCTGGTGCCAGCCAAGTCTCTGTAATGGCCACTACATCATAATTCCATGTATGTATCCAAGCTCTCAGTTCATCACCTTTGTTCCTGATGCTTCTTGCATTGAGGTACACACATTTCAGCCCTTCTACCTTACTGTCTTTACACCATTTAATCTGTTTCTCTTTCCTCACCGGGACAAATTTATCCCTTACATCCCTTACATATTTTCAGATGGCTCCCTTATATCTTTTGAACAATATCTAATAAATACAATTTACCAAGAACATATGTTTTTTTAGATATTTGCAAGTTGGAAATTTCCTAAATACCATACTCTCTTCCTTTCCGGCCTTACCCCCACCCCCCACAAAATATTTTAGAGGCTATCATCAACCTTAACCCGTTTCAGAAAGGGGTAACGGCTACTATTTATAATACTATCATGACATTTAGGAAAGCTCCATTCGACAAGATTAGGACTGACTGGGAAAGGGAATTTGGTTTTACTAACCCGGCTGAGGACTGGACCTATATTTTACAACTTGTTAACACCTCCTCTATCTGTTCCAAACACTCTTTAATTCAATTTAAAGTTGTCCATAGAGCACATATCTCTAAAGATAAATTAGCTCGTTATTACCCTCATATTAACCCTCTTTGTGATAGATGTCATGGGGAGATAGCCTCCTTGACCCACATGTTTTGGTCTTGTCCTACTTTGGAAACTTTTTGGAAAGACATTTTTAATATTATCTCAAAGGTTCTGAATAGTGATATTTCTCCCCATCCTATTACTGCTATCTTTGGATTACCTAAAACTTCTAATAATTTACCTCCTTCAGCGCGTAGAATGACTGCATTTCTTACTTTAATGGTGAAAAGATGTATTCTACAACATTGGAAGGAGGTTAATGCCCCAACTACGTTTTTTTTGGTTCTCTCAAATGATACTGTGTCTAAATTTGGAAAAAATCAGAAGTAATCTTTATGATACTTCAGTTAAATTTGAACAGACCTGGAGATCATTTAAACAATATTTCCATTTAATGTGACTATTTTTTTCTCTCTGACCATGTATACATTCCCTTCGTGGATTTTATCTGCCGGGTTTGAGGACGCGATTGTTTAATTGTTTAAAGCCCAGTATATACCCAGTTAGCCTATTGCTTTGCTTTGTTAGGTTAGTTGCACGGTAGGTTTTCTTTCTGTTTTTTTCGTTCTGTTGGTATCTATGAAAAATTAGTATGCAATTATATTACCTTGTTATTCTATAATTAACATACGTTGTTCGTATTGTTTTCTTTTGTATTAATATTACTTTTATATTTATATCCTAACAATGTATTGGTTGCTATATATTTTACTCTTTGTGTACTAATTCAATAAAAAGATTTAAAAAGAAAGAAAGATCTTTGTGCCTCTTCCTCATCCCGGGCCTTTCCGATGTTATCATCTCTCCCGGCCACCTGTGCGTAGGAGCCCGCCCGTTTCGGTCAGGCCCTGTACAGGTGGTCCGCCTGCCCGCAGAGGTGGCAGGACTTGGCCTCCGTGTCCCTCCACCTTGCAGTTTCTGCACAGCACAGCCTTACACTGGGCTGCGATGTGCTCCGCCTTACCGCAGTTCCGGCACACCTTGGGTTGCCCGGCATAAACCAGGAAGCCCCGGTTCCCTCCTTTTGCGAACACTGAGGATGGATGGATGACACAGCCGCTGGTGTCCACCCTCAGCTTCACCCTGACCTGCCCTTTACTTGTCCATACTCCCAGACTGTCGTTGACGTTCTCACACTTGCCCACGCTCTCCACATATGCGCTGGGAATGTGAGGATGCCAACGACCGGTACATAGGGGTTGAACATTTGTACCAGAACCGTTCTCTCTTGCTGCGTTACGTCGGCGTAGAGGGGCTGCGCTTTTAGTAGCGACAGCGGCGCCTCACTCCCCTTCTCACTGAAGCAGTCACGTAACTTCTGCCACCCTGGGGCATGCCCGAAGGTGACGTCGTAGTAACCGGCGAAATCCCGGACGCTGTAAAGATCGTCCACCTTGAAGCCACGGCAATCCGGTAGCACCTTGCAAATGAAGGTCTCCCTACTGAAACCGTTGCCTTCTTTCAAATCTCGAACGCTCAGTCTGACCGTCTTCTTGACCCCAGCCCCACGAATCGAAACGCTGGTCTCTCCAGCCTTCCTCTTCTCTGATGCGTTCGTCTCTCCAGCCATCCTTCCCTCCATCGCCGCTGCACAGGGGGAAAGGGCCAGATTTCGGAGCCGATTCCCTCCACACTCCACCCCGTGTCAGCCCGAGGCCGCTCCCCTGCCAACGCTCTCTGTGTGCTGAAATGACCACCGGCGATCAGAGCGTTCCGGTAAAGAACGCTTGATCTTAGCTCTTCATCACCGTCTCTCCCCTGCCAGGTTAGCTCCTGGAAGTTTTCCTCTCGGCGCCGGACATCACGTGTCAGAACGGATATCCAGAAAAAAACTACCCAGAGCGATGTGACAGGGAACCAGTCTCCATCATCAGGGACAACAACCCCCGCCCCCCGCCTTAGATTACATCTACACATGTTGGGAGACCGCCGGACGTGGAGCGAGAGTCCGAAGGGCAGCGACGGTCGGTGGAAGTCGCAGCTGAACGATCGACTTATCGGTGAGTTCCAACAATGCGCAACAGTCTGTTTAATAAGATTGGGCCCTTGTTTTTATTTCGTTTCTTTACTGACCATATAGTCTTGGCGGAAAAGGATCTTGGCGATTGTAGGGATGACTTGCAGTGGACTGAAAAGCTTGAGAGTGTAGGTATTAAGAAAGAGGATGTGCTGGAGCTTTAGGAAAGCATCAAGTTGAATAAGTCACCGGGACCAGACGGGATGTACCCCAGGCTACTGTGGGAAGCAAGTGAGGAGATTGCTGAACCTCTGGCAATTATCTTTGCATCATCAATGAGGCCAGGAGAGGCTCCGGAGGATTGGAGAGTAGCGGATGTTGTTCCCTTATTCAAGAAAGGGAGTAGAGATATCCCAGGAAATTATAGGCCAGTGAGTCTTACTTCAGTGGTTGGTAAGTTGATGGAGAAGACCCTGAGAGGCAGGATTTGTGAACATTTGGAGAGGCATAATATAATTAGAAATAGTCAGTATGGCTTTGTCAAAGGCAGGTCGTGCCCTACATCCTGATTGAATTTTTTGAGGATGTGACTAAGCACATTGAAGAAGGTAGAGCCATAGTTGTAGTGTACATGGATCTTAGCAAGCCATTTGATAAGATACCCCATGCAAGGCTTATTGAGAAAGTAAGGAGGCATGGGATCCAAGGGGACATTGCTTTGTGGATCTAGAACTGGCTTTCCCACAGAAGGCAAAGACTGGTTGTAGACGGTCATATTCTGCATGAAGGCCGGTGACCAGTGGTGTGCCTCAGGGATCTGTTCCAGGACCCCTACTCTTTGTGATTTTTTTATAAATGACCTGGATGAGGAAGTGGAGGGGTGGGTTAGTAAATTTGCTGATGACACAAAGGTTGGGTGTGTTGTGGACAGTGTGGATGGCTGTCAGAGGTTAAAGTGGGACATTGATAGGATGCAAAACTGGGCTGAGAAACAGCAGATGGCGTTCAACCCAGATAAGTGTGAGGTGGTTCATTTTGGTAGGTCAAATATGTTGGCAGAAAATAGTATTAATGATGACTCTTGGCGGTGTGGAGGATCAGAGGGATCTTGGGGTCTGAGTCCATAGGACAGTCAAAGCTGCTACGCAGGTTGACTCTATGGTTACGAACGCATACAGTGCATTGGCCTTCATCAATTGTGGGATTAAGTTTAAGAGCCGAGATGTAATGTTGCAGCTCCTTAGGACCCTGGTCAGACCCCACTTGGAGTACTGCGCTCAGTTCTGGTCACCTCACTATAGGAAGGATGTGGAAACCATAGAAAGGGTGCAGAGGAGATTTACAAGGATGTTGCCTGGATTGGGAAGCATGCCTTGTGAGAATAGATTGAGTGAATTCAGCCCTTTCTCCTTGGAGCGACGGAGGATGAGAGGTGGCTGATAGAGGTGTACAAGATAATCAGAAGCATTGATTGTGTGGATAGTCAGAGGCTTTTCCCCAGGGCTGAACTGGCTAGCATGAGAGGACATAGTTTTAAGGTGCTTGGAAGTAGGTACAGAGGAGATGTCAGGGGTAAGTTTTTCTATGCAGAGTGGTGAGTGCGTGGAATGGGCTGCCAGCGGTGGTGGTGGAGGCGGAAACAAAACAGTCTCTTAAGAGACTCCTGGGTAGGAACATGGAGCTTAGAAAAATAAAGGGCTATGGGTAACCCTAGGTAATTTCTAAGGTAGGGACATGTTCGGCACAGCTTTGTGGGCCAAAGGGCCTGTATTGTGCTGTAAATTTTCTTTGTTTCTATGTGTCAATGTTCCCACCGCTATCTCTCCCTCCCTCAACCATACAGGTAAAATATCATCAACACGTTATCTACTGGGGAGGCAAAAGAACTGATGCAACATTACAGTGGTTTGCAAGCTTTAAATATATTTAATACGTTTTGGAAACAGATACATTTACAAAAAGTAGGAAGTTAAGGACTAAAATTTCCACTCAGTAGATTAGTAAGTTATAAAATGATTTCTTCTCAAATTTAAGCGGCGTCGTATCACGTCCAAGACGGAAGAGGCTGGAGCGTAAGTGGACAGGGGCATCAGTGCACTGTAGAGGCGTTGAATCTCCTAGAAACGGCTGAAGCGGTTTTTCTGCAGATCATTGCCAACGTGGGCTGTTACCGCCTGCAAGATGAAAAGTGAAAGTTTACTTTGAACTTGGAACTTTGAAAAATTTTCTATCAAAGTATGTACAGTACTGTGCCAAATTCTTAGGGACAGACACACACACACACAAACATATATATAAATAGCGTGCCAAAGACTTTTGCACAGTGCTGTAGTGATTTTATGGATTACACTGTACTGCTGCAAAAAAAAAAAAATACAAATTTCGTTACGTATGTGAGTGATGATCAACCTGATTCTGATGTGGGTCTCTATTGTGGACTGGGAGAGGGGGGATCATGGTTGGGAATAGGGGAAGGGAGAGGCAGTGAGTGGGAAGCACCAGAGAGACATCTGTAATGACCAATAAACCAATTGTTTGGAATCAAATGGCCTTGCCTGGTGTCTCAGGGCTGGGTGTGTCTGCAACCATGCCATCCAAGTGCACTGGCACTCCTCCTCTGCCACCTGTCCCACACCCCTCCCGCGGTGCTCCACCCTCGCCATTCCCAACATTCTTTGCTCCTGCCAGATTTACAAGCTCGCTCTCCGCTCCATGTTGACAAATACAGCGCTGTGTGCAAAAGTCTCAGGCACCCCAGCTAGATAGATATGTAACGCTCGGCTCGATCAACTCACGTCCGTCTAGGGGAACTGCCGTAGGCCCTACCAAACTGTGTACTCACGTTTGCGTAGACGCTACGTAATGCACCCCGATACAAGCCCACACTGTAAAATATCAGACAATACACAATGTACAGTTAAGTTACACTTTATAACTCTTTTAGGTGGTGTGGTAGTGGACACAAAAAAAAACAAAGGTGCCACTCAGTAAATTTGTCAGTTTTGTGCACCAAATTAAGTCGTTGGAGCTCACACCTCCCCGATCCGTCCACAAACGACCTCCGAACCTCCAACAACCTTCGAACCGTCGAATTCCGGTATCTGCCATCCCGGAACCGCCGACCGTTCCCGTACTCGTCCGTCCTCTTCACTCGCCTTGAGCAGGTACACAAATTGGGTGTGACACATATATGTGAATAGGGCTTCTTATAATGTCAGGCACTGAACCAAGATGAAAGAAATACATGAATTCCCAAGCTCCACAGAAATATAGTGATAGTTACGACATTAACAAGATTATAGCCTATCACTACACTTCAGTGTACAACTGGTACAATAAAACATATAATACTTAATTTAATAATATGACAAAGTATTACTAATTATCATAAAATATAATTATCAAGCAAGTAAAGTAACGTTGTTTGCTTAGAAGCCATAGGGTTGTTAGTGAGAAAAATTAACTTTTGTATTGGCGACCACCACAGATGTAGGCTTACTTCTACGGCTGATTCAGAGCAGACAGCAGGGCCCGCAGTGCTGAGCAGTGTCCCTAAGCAGGTATCAAAATAACAGAAACAAAGCAAATAAGTTTTTTATACTTTCAGCCACCTAAATTGGAACCAAGTAATCAAGTATGAAACAAGAACGTCTGATGAACGATTGGTAAAGCCACGAATATTGGTGAATATTAGTATCAAAAGCGGTAGGTTGGCAACTCTGCCTCGTACTGTTTCTCTCGCAGAAATGGTTGGACAGGAAGTGTACCTGTGTGTGTGGATATTCACAATATCCTCACACATCGGGTATTACATGGTTAGACCAATACAGATCCTGTTTAGTCTTTAAGTATGTAAAAAGTGAAAGAAGCTTGAATCTTTACAGAAATTATAATTGTATCTGTACGAATAGAAAATACCGTATTTTGTAAGTGAGAAATGTTAACAGGGGAGGACAGCAGCCATTTGGGAGATTTGGAAATGTATTTCCTCTCGTTCATTGCTCACTACTCTTTTTCCTATCAACACAAAGAGAAAAAGAGCCTCTTTCCAATCAACTATAGCAGCCGCTGTTAAATTCCCCGCTTGTATATTTTGACATTTTTTACAGAGGTGCCGGAGTGGCACTCTGGTTAGATCCGGCAGCACTGCACCCCTGGCTGAGGGGTAATAACTGTTCCTGACCCTGGTGGTGTGGGTCCTGAGGCTCCTGTACGTCCTTCCCGATGGCTGAGGGGTAATAACTGTTCCTGAACCTGGTGGTGTGGGTCCTGAGGCTCCCGTACCTCCTTCCTGATGGTTGAGGGGTAATAACTGTTCCTGAACCTGGTGGTGTGGGTCCTGAGGCTCCTGTACGTCCTTCCTGACGGTTGTGGGGTAATAAATGACCTGAACCTGGTGGTGTGGGTCCTGAGGCTCCTGTACCTTCACCCTGATGGCTGAGTGGTAATAACTGTTCCTGAACCTGGTGGTGTGGGACCAGAGGCTCCTGAACCTTCACCCTGATGGTTGAGTGGTAATAACTGCTCCTGAACCTGGTGGCACTGAAGGCATTACGCTGACGGTGGTGCTTTACAGACACTTAGATAGGCTGACGGATGATGGAAAATGGCAGGCTGTGTGGGAGGGGAGGGTTAGGTTGATTGATTCATTGATTGAGAGACGGCACAGAATTGACCCTTCCGGCCCTTCGAGCCTCACCGCCCAGCAATCTCCCGATTTAACACCAGCCTAATCATGGGGCAATTTACAATGACCAATTAAACTACTGACCGGTACGTCTTTGGACGGTGGGAGGAAACCGGAGCACCCAGAGGAAACCCTAGAGAAAACTTCTGGCGTTCACCTTTTTGTTTTTTACCTGCCATGACTGTTGAGGTCCCTTTGTCTAATCCTGGGTTTTGTGGAACAGGTAGAGCCACGGAGGTGCAAAGTTGGGGACTCGGAGGACACGCACAGCTTCCCTCTGCTCCTGTCCTCGGTCACCCTCTCGGGATAGGCAGACGCGGTGGGAAACCTCTCGGCAACTTGATTCTGCTGGTGCTCGGGCGGGTTCCTGCAGTTGCGTTCCACGGCACTGTCCCGTAACCAGCTCCTGCAGCAGATCCTGTCTGGGGTATGAACTGAATACTTTAGCTAACGAAAAACATTCAAGATTGTTTAGTGTCATTTTCAGTACACAAGTGTCAAGGAGAACGAAATAATCGTAACTCTGGATGGGATGCAGGAGATAAATAAAACACACCAAGCCAAACACAAGAAAATCTGCAGATGCTGGAAATCCAAGGCAACACACACAAAGTGCCAGAAAAACCCAGCAGGTCAGGCAGCATTTACGGAAAAGTGTAAACAGTCGAGGCTTTAGGCTGAGGCCCTTCATCAGGACTGGAAAGGAAGGGAGAAGACGTTGAGGGTGGGGGAGGAGAGGAAGAAGTACGAGGTGGTAGGTGATAGGTGAGACCGGAAGAGGGGGTGGAGTGAAGTAAAGAGCTGGGAAGTCGATTGGTGGAGGTGATGAAGGGCTGATAGGAGAGGACAGAAGGCCATGGAAGAAGGGGACGATGGTGGAGCACCAGAGGGAGGTGATGGGCAGGTAAGGAGATAAGGTGAGAGAGAGAAATGAGAATGGGGAATGATGAAGAAGAAAACTAGAAGTTCGACAAATCGATGCTTAACTCACTACTAAGATAAACTCCATAAGATAAAGAACACAATAATAATAAAAACACAATAAATATAAATACATAAGATAGCTTTTATACATGGATTGACTGTACATGCATAAGGTGACTCTAGGCACAGGAGTGTCTCAAAATCACAATCAATCAGTATATACCATGAAATTTGTCGTTGTGCGGCAGCAGTACCTTGCAATAGAAAATAAAAACTGTAAATTACAGTAAATATATAAAAAATTAAACAATTAAACAAGTCGTGCAAAAAGACAAAAAGAAAATAGTGAGTTAGTGTTCACAGGTTCAATGTCCATTCAGAAATCTGATGACGGGGGAGAGGCTGTTCCTGAATCACTCAGTGTCTGTACAGAAGGTGACTCTGACAGGAAATGATCAGGTGGTGGTGGTTGGGGTGTGGGTTAGTGTTGGGGAAAGTCACTGTTTCTGAGTCTGGTGGTCCAGGCGTGGATGCTATGCAGCCTCGTCCCCGATGGGAGAGGGACAAACAGTCCGTGAGCAGGGTGGGTGGGATCCTCCCTGACGTTACTGGCCCTTTCCCGGCCCTTGATGGTGGGTAAGCTCCTGGACCGGCTTCACTCACCCCCCGGTGGCTCGTGGGTGTGGACCCACTTCTGGGGATCCTGCGTTCTGATGTTTGATGTTCTGAGCGTTACTCGTTTGTTGTTTCTGTTGTTTGCGTGACTTTGCACGTCTGATGGTCTTGTTTCGTGGGGTGCTTTCTTTAAGTGGGTTCTCTGACATTTCTTTGTTTTGTGGCTGCCTGCAAGAAGATGAGCCTCGAGGCTGTGCACCGTAAGCATACTTTGGTAATTACTGTACTTTGTACTTTGAACTTGGAATACATCCTTGATGGCTGGTAGTCTGGTGCTGGTGACGTGTTGGGCACTTAATTGTTTCCTGAAACACTTAATTTAACAACTAATAATTCAGTTTTGCTCAGCCCACAAGGCTGTAATAAAATCTAGCACACATTCAGCAATCCCCCGATTTAATCCCAGCCCAATCACAGGACAGTTTTACAACCACTAATTAACCTACCAACCGGTAGGTCTTTGGGCTGTGGGAGGAAACTAGAGCACCTGGAGGAAACCCTCGCGGTCATGGGGAGAACATACAAATTCTTTACGGGCAATGGCTGAAATTGAACTGGGGTCGCCGGTACTGTAAAGTATTGCGCTAACCACTACGCTACGGTGTTGCCCCACGGAATCCTCATGCAAATCCAGCAGAGTTTGAGCAGTTTTGTAAAGAAGGAAGGGGAAGGGGAAAAATTGCAGTGTCCAGATGTGGAAAGCTGATGGAGACCTGTCCACACAGACTCAAGGCTATAATTGCTGCCAAAGGTGCATCTATTAAATAGTGACTTGAAGGGGAAAAATACTTATGTAGTCAATTGTTTTGTGTTTAATAATTGTAATTAATTTAGAGTACTTTGTAGAGATCTGTTTTCACTTGGTCACAAAAGAGGTTTTCTCTGTTGATCAGTGTCAAAACAGCTAAATTAAATCCACTATGATTCAGTGTTGTAAAACAACAAAACATGAAAACCTCCAAGGGGAACGAATGCTTTTTTAGAGGCACTGTACACACAATCGCTGACAAGCAACCAATGTGCAACAGAAGACAAACTGTGCAAATACAAAGACTAAACAAGTAATACTGAGAACACAAACTGTGGAGTCCCTGCAAGTGAGGAAACCCAGATTTCGAGTTTAGAAGGCTAAAAGATTGTATTTCACTTACTGTAACCCCAGCAGTTGCAACAGGAATCACGCTGATCCCGAGGTGCATTTGAAATCTCCTCAGTGACATTAGCGTGCCCTGCAGCATCAGTCTGTCTGGAACAATTCACATTGCTTGCCAGGCCCACTTGGCTGCGGTTGCGTTTCAGGACCTGAGACAACTTCTTGATGGCCTTCGAGGCGGCATGCGGGTTGCCCGTTGCGCTCAGCGTCTCTCTTGCGGCCTTTTGCCCCTCTTGGGGGAATGCCTGGGCCTCGAGGCCACCTTGGCTCCTGGGCTGACTCTGGACCTCAGGGAGGAATTGCCTCGAGCTCCCATTCTGCTCTGTGCTTTCGGCTGGCAGCGTGCTGCACGCATCCGCTGGTTCGGTTTCCTCCGCAACAATTGTACTCTTCTGGTCAAGCTCCTCGAAGATCTCCGACTGGGTATTCTGAAGAAAACAGAAATATAGATGAAAGGTTTAGAACACATAATTTTGCAGGCCATTCAGCCCACGATGTTGTGCTGACCTCATAACCTATTCGTAGATAGACCATAAATCTTAGCAACAGAATTAGGCCACTTGGCCCTCCGAGTCTGCTCCATCATTCCTTCATGGCTGATTTATTGTCCATCTCAACCCCAGCCTTCTGCCTTCTCCCCGTAACCTCTGACACCCTTACTAATCAAGAGCCTCTTAACCTTCATTTTAAGTACACCTCCACAGCCGTCTGTGGCGATGAATTCCACAGATTCACCACCCTCTGGCTAAAGAAATTCCTCCTCATCTCCGTTCTAAAGGGACGTCCTTCTATTCCATCATGGCTGATTTATAACCTCAACCACATTCTCCTGCCTTCTTGCCATAACCTTTGATGCCCTGACTAATCAAGAGCCTATCAAACTCTGGTTTTAAATATCCCCAATGACTTGGCCTCCACAGCCGCCTGTGGTGATGAATTCCAGATTCACCACTCTCTGGCTGAAGAAATTCTTCCCCATCTCTATTCTAAAGTGACAAACCTCATTTCTGAGGCTGCACTGTCTGGTACTCCACTCTCCCACTTTCAGAAACATCCTCTCCACGTCCGCTCTGTCTAGACATTCCAGTCTAACCTGGCTGAGATATTTTAAAGAAAAGGCACGGTGTTGGATCAGTTTAATATTCTCGGGAAATAATTGCAAGGGACCCATTAGTATCTGTTCAAAACTCGGACAGCTTCTTTCAGGATGGGCAAAGCAGTAACTGCATTTGCCAGCTGGAAACATGAGGGGAAACATTTTCACTCAGAGGGTGGGGACAGCTTGGAACAAGCTGCCAGCATAAGTGGTGCGTGCGAGCTCGGTTTCCACATTTAAGAGAAGTTTGGATAGGTACACGGATGGTAGGGGATATGGATGGCAATGGTCCCGGTGCAGGTCGATGAGAATAGACGGTTTAAAATGGCTCGGCATGGACTAGATGGGCTGAAGGGCCTGCTTCTCTGCCGTATTTTTCTATGACTCTCCGACGCCGCAGGAATCTTCTACCTTGTGGGAATGGAGCTTTCCCAACTGCTTTCACTCCCACCAACCCTCCCACCTGGGCATGGGGTTAAAAACCCAGAGCTACAGAAACCCCAACAGAAGCTCCATCCCTGGCAGAGGAAGGATATGCCAAGAAGATGGGCCACACCTGGAAACAGGTTGAAAGACTCCCAGGATGGAGGACTCTGGTGAGCTGCTGTTAAAGGCCTGTGCCCCAGATGGCGTTGGTGATTCTGTAAGTTGGTGTTCACTCCCCACACTGCATTCTCGATCCAGCCAAGCCACTACAATCAGGGGGCCGGTTCAGGCCGAGCAGTGATGGGACCACTGAACAGACTCTCTATACACTGACTGGCCTGATCTCAAATAATAGCAAGGCAGCCCACAGAGAAGTGGTCATCACCCTGACACAGTGGTGTCAAGAAAACAACCTCTCCCTCAATGTCGCAAAAACAAAGGAGCTGGTTGTGGACTACAGGAGGAATGGAGACATCAATGGATCTGGGGTTGAGAGGGTGAACAGCTCAAGTTCCTCGGTATACACGTCACCGAGGGTCTCACGTGGTCTGAACATATCAGCTGTGTGGTGAAAAAAGCACAGCAGCGCCTCTTTCACCTCAGACGGTTGAAGAAATTCGGCATGAGTCCCCAGATCCTAAGAACTTTCTACAAGGGCACAACTGAGAGCATCCTGACTGGCTGCATCAGTGCCTGGTATGGGAACTGTACCTCCCTCAATCGCAAGACTCTGCAGAGAGTGGTGTGGACAGCCCAGCACATCTGTAGTTGTGAACTTTCCATGATTCAGGACATTTACAAGGACAGGTGTGTACAAAGGGCCTGCAGGATCATTGGGGACCCAAGTCACCCCAACCACAAACTGTTCCAGTTGCTACCATCCGGGAAATGGTACCGCAGCATTAAAGCCAGGACCAACAGGCTCCAGGACAGCTTCTTCCACCAGGCCATCAGACTGATTAATTCACGCTGACACAACTGTATTTCTGAGCTATATTGACTGTACTGTTGTATAACTTACTGGATATACTATTTATTACAAATTACTACAATTTACACATTGCACATTCAAACTGAGATGTAACATAAAGATTTTTTTCCTTGTGTATGTGAAGGATGTAAGAAATAATATTCACTTCAATCAAATTCAATTCGGCCTCTCACTGGGTCAGTGAGACGGGCTGGCAGCTGCTCTTGCCACACCTGTTCGCTCCCCTGTCGTAGTTTTTTCTGTGACCCTGTCCCGTGCACTATTTCTGTTCATTTCCATCTTACAGACCGTTTTCAGGAACTGAACCCTGTCTTAACCCTGAGAGAGCCTGTAAATGCATGGAATCCTATAAGGGTCATAGAATGCATCCAGTCATTGGGTGGTGAATCTGTGAAATTTGTTACCACAAGACGGCTGCGGAGGACAGCTCATTGGGTATATTTAAACCGAAGGTTGGCAGGTTCTTGATTAGTCAGGGCGTCAAATGATATGGGGAGAAGGCAGGAGAACAGGGTTGAGAGAGATAGTAAATCAGCCACGATGGAATGGCAGAGCAGACTCAATGGGCCAAATGGCCTAATTCTGTTCCTATGTCTTATGGTCTTACAGTGGCCAAAAAATTCATGGTCTGCTCCAGTTTCTAGTATTTTCTAAAATTTTGTCATTTTAAAATTAATTTTATAAGCTCAGTGGTAGAGTATTTGACTACAGATTAGCAGCCAAAGAGTCATTTAGTTCATAAATAGGCCTTTCAGCACATCCAGGCCGTGCCAATTTATTAATCTGCCGAGTCCTGTCGTCCAGCACCTGGACTGTAGCCATCCCTACCCTCCCATCTATGGACCCATCCAAACTTCTCTTCAATATTGCAATCTAACCACAATGTACCACTTCCGCTGGCAGCTCATTCCACACTCGTACCACCCTCTGATTGAAGAAGATTCCCCTCAGGTTCCCCTTGAACACTCACTTTTCACCCTTAACCTATGACCTCCAGTTCAGTGCCACCCAACCTCAGTGGGAAAAGCCTGCCTGCCTTTACAGTATGGATACTTCTCATCATTTTGTATACCTCAATCAAGTCTCCCCTCCACCTCCTACGCCCCGGGGAATGAAGTCCCAAACAATTCAGCCTTTTCCTATAACTCAGGTCCTCAAGTCCCTGTAATCGTGGTTGGCATTAGGGCAAAGGGACCAATAGCTCTGTGACTATGACTTGGGCTTCCTGTTGACACAGGCCTTGGTCAATTCAAATTCTCAACTTGCCTATGTGTGATTTAGAACATAGATCATCGAACACCACAGCACAGTGCATTCCTTTTCACCCACCATGTTGTACCAACTTTTAACCTACTTTAAGATCAATCTAACCCTTCTCTCCTACTTAACCCTCTATTTTTCCATCATCATGGGCCCATCTAAGCATTTCCTGAACGCCCCTAATGTATCTGCCTTTAGCACCACCCATGACAGGGTGTTCCATGCACCCACTGCTCTCTGCCTCTATCATCCCCTCTATATTTCCCTCCTGTCGCCTTGAAATTATGCTTCCTGGCATTTGCCATTTCTGCCTGGGAAGAAAACTCTAGCTGTCCAATTGATCTGTCTTATACACTTCCATCAAGTCACCCCTCATCCTTCTTTGCTCCAAAGAGAAAAGCCTCAGCTGGCTAAACCTATCTTCACGAGACATGCCCTCCAGTTCAGGCAGCATCCTGGTAAATCTCCTCTGCACCTTACCTAAAGCTTCCACATCCTTCCTGTAATGAGGTGACTGGAACTGAACACAATACTCCCAAGCGTAGTCTAACTAGGGTTTTGTTAGAGCTGCAACATTACCAGTAGAGGTGGGTATTCATCTCCCGTCTCCTGCTGCGCCAGGTCTTTGGCCTCTTTCACAGCTTGGGGCTCCAGTGGGACCAGATCTTGTACCTGCTGCTGATCCCCGTCTTCGGCCTCTTGGTTATCCAGGACTTGGGCCTGCTGTTGTAACTTTTGCACATTGGCCTCCGGTTGGTTCACTGCCTCACTCACAGCATTTCCCTCCTGTGCTTCAGCAGGGATCTCCGATGGAACCTCTGTCTGCTCCTGCTTCTGGCCTGGTTCTTTCTGCTCTGCTTGGGATTGGTTCTGGAGCAGCGAGCAGTGTTCTGTGCCATCAGCCTTCTGTTCAGAAACCAGCTCTGGCTCAACATCTGCTCTTCCTGGAGACAACTCACAGCTGTGGCCCACATTCTTCTCCTCCCAGCCGCCTGCTCGCTGGCTTGGGCTGGAGACAATTCCTAGCACTTGGCTGGTCTGAAGGATACAAAAGAAAAAAAAACTTTGAAAACAGCTGGCATTTTAAAACACTCAGTAAAAAACAATCTTGGCAGTCAGAGTCAGATGAACTTCCTGAACTTGTGACGCTCAGAATACCATTCAGTTTCACCTCAAAGACTCAGAGAGGCGTGCAGGAGAATCCTTGACAATGGCACCAGTGACAAGAACACGATGTAGTCAAAGATTTATTTCCATGATATTATAGAATAACATGACACTAATAATGCCATTCCTGATACCGGAACAGGTCAGTGAGCAGCTGGCCCAGGGAGAGGGGACCATTTAATGTGGTGAGATGTGAGAAGCCCCAGTGCTACTGCCCTTTGAGACAGGTGATAAAGGCAGATTTATTAGAGGCAATCAAATACTGGAGGGTGGGTCAAGAGAAACTGCTTTCAGCGGCAGGAGGGTCAATAACTGGAGGAGGAAAGAGATTGAGGATAATTCTCAAGTTGCCATAAATCTCCTCACTTTGGCTACTGAGATTCCAGTTCCTGGATTTCCACTCAGGCCTCTTGTTCAGTCTGGAATCAGCCAAGGCCTGGGTCAGAGGGGCAATGAAGTAATTTCTTTTTAACATAGACAGTTGTGATTTGGAATTCACTGTAGCCTGGCCTACAGCATTTTGTGTGCGCTATTTTAGATATTTCCCTGAAGGGTAAACGCCACAGGGGAGCTGGACTATAATGTGTGGTTAAAGGTGTAGCTGGGTGGTGGGGTGGAGATACATCTCTACCAAAGGAGGTGTAAGGTGATCCTTCCCTCCACTAGTCTGCAGGTCACCCTTGGGCAAGGAATAGCACCTGCTTAGCCCTCCCAATCAGGGTCACATGAAGCCACGGAAGCAGGTGGTGGTTGGTTGTACGAACAGCCGGTGCATATCACAAGTCCTGGTTATACGACCACTGATGCCAGGCAGACAGTCTCTGAAGAGTATTGATAATGGCTAGGGTCACCCGTCTTGTAAAGACACTGGCCCAGAAGGTTTGCCATTGCCACAGTGCCAAAGACCATGATTGCCCACATCATACGGCATGACACATAATGATGATGGTGAAAGGAGTAAGAAAGTAAAATATCCTTTAAACAGAGAGAGAGAGAGAGCGACATCACAGAATGTTACTGTACAGGGAGAGCTGGGGGGGGGGTCACAGAAAGTTAGCTGTGAATAATGTAGATAATGGCAAAGGCAAATGGAATTCTACACACAAAATACTGGAGGAACTCAGCAAGTCAGCCAGCATCTATGGAAATGAATAAACAGTTGACGTTTCCGGGCCAAGACCCTACATCAGGACTGGAAAGGGAAGGGGGAAGAAGCCAGAATAAAAAAGGTGGGGAGAAGGGAAGGAGGACTCGCTGGAAGATTATGTGTGGAGCTAGGTGGGTGGGGGAGCAGGATGAAGTAAGAAGCTAGAAGGCGATAGATGGAAAAGGTAAAAGGGCTGGAGAAGGAGGAATCTGATAGGAGAGGACAGTGGACCACAGGAGAAAGGGGAGGAGGAGGGGTACCAGGGGAGGTGATAGGGAGATGTGGAAAAGAGGCCAGAATGGGGAATTGGAAGCAGGAGGGAAAAAATTACTGGTAGTTGGAAAAATAGAAGTTCATGCCATCAATGAAAAGCTCTACACAATCGAAGCTTGTTTCCCCACAGCCAGATTTCTTTGTCCTCAAAAGAATTATAATTTACAAGGTTTTGGGGCAGATTTCACTACTACAGCAGACAGGTAAGAAAGGTCCCAGTGGTACAGGGGAGACAGTAGGCTTGGGACTCTTCAGTGTTATAGCCAGACACCAGGAAGCCAAGTTATCATGCCACCAGTACACCAGGTAATGACATCTCCAGCAAGAGGGCATCTAACTGCTTACCCCTGATATTCAATGACCCAACAGTTGTTTAAGATCCAGCTATCAATGTCCTGGAGGGGCCAACATTGTCCAGAGTCTCAGCAGGACAGCCCACATAAATACTGTGGTACCAGAGCAGATTGGATGTTGTGAACTCAATGAAGACCTTCCCATCTTCACCCTCTTCCCTTCCTAGTTCCCCTTCTCCCATGGTCCACTCTCCTCTCCCAACAGATTCCTCCTCCTTCAGCCCTTTAACTCTTCCACCTCTACTAGGGGTTCCCAACCTTTTACTTGCCATGGACCAGTACAATTAGGCAAGGGCTCTCAGAGTAAATGTGGAGAGGATGTTTCTTATGGTAGGGAGTCTAAGACCAGAGGACAGCCTCATAATAGCGAGGTGTCCTTTTAGAGATGAATAGGAAGATGAGAAGAAAGTTCTTTAGCCAGAGAGTGGTGAATCTGTGGCATTTATTGCCACAGTCAGCTGTGAAGGCCGAGTATTTTTGTATATTTAAGGCAGAGGTTGGTCAGGTCATGAAGGGATAAAGGGAGAAGGCAGGAGATTGGGGCTGAGAGGGAAAATGGATCAGCCATGATGAAATGCAGAGCAGACTAATGGCCTAATTCTGCTCCCATATCTTGTGGTTTTATGATATTGGGAACCCCTGACCTAAACCCTTCCAGCTTCTAACTTTATCCATCTTCCCCCTTACCTGGTCTCACCTATCACCTGCCAGCTTGTACTCCTTCCCTCCATGCTCCCACCACCTCCCGGTCTTATTCTGGCTTCTTCCCAGTTCCTTTCCAGTCCTGATGAGGGGGTCTCGGTTTGAAACATCGACTCTTTATTCCTCACCAGAGTTGCTGCCTAACCTGCTGAGTTCCTCCAGCACTTGGTGTGTGTGTTGTGGGTTGGAAGCAAAATATGCTTGACCCTGATGGACTGCCAAAGGCTGAGAGAGACACAATCTCCACCTACTGGCTGTTTATTAATACGTAAACCAGTACAGGAAAAAAAGAATTGTAGTCAGCATACAGCAGACATGATCACATTGCACGGCAGGGCAGGCTTCTGACAACCTTATATACTTCCATCCCCCATCAGGAAGGTCTCAAAGCTCTACGCTTCTTTTTGGATTCCAGATCTAATCAGTTCCCCTCTACCACCACTCTGCTCCGTCTAGCGGAATTACTCCTTACTCTTAATAATTTCTCTTTTGGCTCCTCCCACTTCCTCCAAACTAAAGGTGTAGCTATGGGCACCCGTATGGGTCCGAGCTATGCCTGCCTTTTTGTTGGGTTTGTGGAACAATCTATGTTCCGTGCCTATTCTGGTATCTGCCCCCACTTTTCCTTCGCTACATCAACGACTGCATTGGCGCTGCTTCCTGCACGCATGCAGAGCTCATTGAGTTTATTAACTTTGCCTCCAACTTTCACCCTGCCCTCAAGTTTACCTGGTCCATTTCCGACACCTCCCTCCCCTTTCTAGATCTTTCTGTCTCTGTCTCTGGAGACAGCTTATCCACTGATGTCTACTATAAGCCTACTGACTCTCACAGCTATCTGGACTATTCCTCTTCTCACCCTGTCTCTTGCAAAAACGCCATCCCCTTCTCGCAATTCCTCTGTCTCCGCCGCATCTGCTCTCAGGATGAGGCTTTTCATTCCAGGACGAGGGAGATGTCTTCATTTTTTAAAGAAAGGGGCTTCCCTTCCTCCACTATCAACTCTGCTCTTAAACGCATCTACCCCATTTCACGTACATCTGCTCTCACTCCATCCTCCCGCCACCCCACTAGGAATAGGGTTCCCCTGGTCCTCACCTACCACCCCACCAGCCTCCGGGTCCAACATATTATTCTCCGTAACTTCCGCCACCTCCAACGGGATCCCACCACTAAGCACATCTTTCCCTCCCCCCCTCTCTCTGCATTCCGCAGGGATCACGCCCTACACAACTCCCTTGTCCATTCGTCCCCCCCATCCCTCCCCACTGATCTCCCTCCTGGCACTTATCCGTGTAAGCGGAACAAGTGCTACACATGCCCTTACACTTCCTCCCTTACCACCATTCAAGGCCCCAAACAGTCCTTCCAGGTGAGGCAACACTTCACCTGTGAGTCGACTGGGGTGATATACTGCGTCTGGTGCTCCCGATGTGGCCTTTTATATATTGGCGAGACCCGACGCAGACTGGGAGACCGCTTTGCTGAACATCTACGCTCTGTCCGCCAGAGAAAGCAGGATCTCCCAGTGGCCACACATTTTAATTCCACATCCCATTCCCATTCTGACATGTCTATCCACGGCCTCCTCTACTGTAAAGATGAAGCCACACTCAGGTTGGAGGAACAACACCTTATATTCCGTCTGGGTAGCCTCCAACCTGATGGCATGAACATCGACTTCTCTAACTTCCGCTAGGCCCCACCTCCCCCTCGTACCCCATCTGTTACTTATTTTTATGCACACATTCTTTCTCTCACTCTCCTTTTTCTCCCTCTGTCCCTCTGAATATACCCCTTGCCCATCCTCTGGGTGCCCCCCCCCACCTCCTTGTCTTTCTTCCCAGACCTCCTGTCCCATGATCCTCTCGTATCCTTTTTGCCAATCACCTGTCCATCTCTTGGCTCCATCCCTCCCCCTCCTGTCTTCTCCTATCATTTTGGATCTCCCCCTCCCCCTCCAACTTTCAAATCCCTTACTCACTCTTCCTTCAGTTAGTCCTGACGAAGGGTCTCGGCCTGAAACGTCGACTGCACCTCTTCCTACAGATGCTGCTTGGCCTGCTGCGTTCACCAGCAACTTTGATGTGTGTTCTGACAACCAAGTCCAGCTCCTGGCCTTCACGTCTGGCTGGGCTACTAAGACTGGCGGAACAGTTTCTACTGCCAGGAGAAGGCACCCAGGTGGGTTACTGACGCCTTAAAACCAGTCGCTTTGGGCTGATGCCAAACTGTCGATCTCTGCCATTCCTTTGCATTCATCAGCTGCATGGAGAGAGCTCGTCTGCTGTGTGGGCAACAACTTACTCTCCGTGTTGTACTTCCCTGGCTTGCACATCATGTAGACAGCTAGGTCACAACATCCATGGTCCATTCCCACCAATGGAGGACCTCCAGGTCTAGCTCATTAACAGACTCCTTCAGCGGACTGGAGGACAGTCTCCATATGAAAGACCGGAAGAACTGAAGACATTGGAGTAGAGTTAGGCCTTTCAGCCTATCGAGTCTGCTCCGCCGTTTCATCATGGCTGATCCATTTCCCTCTCAAACCCATTTTCCCTTTAACCTCTGACGCCCTATCTAATTATTTGGTGATGCGTTGCCTGAGCTGCCTATTCAAACATCCAATATCAGTCCATCCTTTCTGAGATAAGGGGCCCAAAAATGCACACAAGACTCCAGGTGAGGCCTCACTGCTGCCTTATAAAGCCTCAGCATTACATCCTTACATGCAGAAAGACTGGAATCCTCTCTCTCTCTCGCTCACGCTGACACCAAGCTGTCTGACCAGGGCAAACATCTGCCAACAGGTTTGGTTGCTAACTTGAAAGCCAGCTCGCATTCCCAACCTCCAAACCAAAGCCCCGCTTGGGCTGAAGGCTAAAGCAGTGAAAAGACCCGTTGGCGTGACCCTTAGACGTTGGTTCAAAGATATCCCTGCAGCTGAGGGCAGGAGTCCTTTAATAGAACATACAACAGTATAGTACAGGAACAGGCCCTTCGGCCCTCAATGCTGTGCCAGACCAATTAAATTAGTAATCAAATAGCTAACTAAGCTCATCTCTCCTGCCTACACAATGTCCATATCCTCCCATCTTCCTCACATTCTTGTGCCTATCTAAACGTCTCTTAAAAATCTCTAATGTATCTATCTCAGCCACCACCGCAGGCACCCACCACCCTCTGTGTAAAAGATCCGCTCTCACATCTCTGAAATTACCCTCACTCACCTCCTCCTCTCCTTGGACTCCCCGCTCTGGTTCTCTGCCTGCTCTGGATCTTCTCATCTCGAGTTGCCGACAGGACATCGACTTCATCACTCCTTCACTCCTCCACTGAATGCACTGCCCTCGACTCTCCCCGCACCAATCCCAACCTGACCATCAAACTGCCTCCAAAGCCAGTATATCCTTTCTCAAGTATGGAGACCAGAACTGCATGCAGTACTCCAGGTGCAGCCTCACCAGTACTCTGTACAGTTGCAGCATAACTTCCCTGCTCTTCAATTCAGTCCCTCTGGTAATGAAGGCCAATACTGTATTCCATTTGCTTTTGTGATAGCCTGCTGCACCTGCAAACCAACCTTTTGTGATTCATGCACAAGTACTCCCAAGTCCCCCTGCACACCAGTATGCTGGAAATTTTTACCGTTTAAATAATAATCTGCTCTTCCATTTTTCCTTCCAAAGTGGATGACCTCGCATTTACCAACATTGTACTCCATCTGCCAGAGCCTTGCCCACTCACTTAACCTATCTATACGTATCTCTCTGTATCTTCTGCACAATTTACTTTTCCACTCAATTTGGTATCATCAGCAAACTTAAGCGATACACTACACCCGGTTCCCTCTTCGAGATGGTTAATATATATCGTGAACAGTTGCAGGCCCAGCACCGACCCGTATGGCACCACCGCTCACCACTGATTGCCAACCAGAGTAACACCCATGTATCCCAACTCTGCTTTCTTTCAGTTGACCAATCCTGTATCCATGCTAATACATCACCCCAACTCTTTGCATCCTTATCTTATGGATAAGTCTTTTATGCAGCACCTTATCAAACACCTTCCAGAAATCCAAGTAAATAACGTCCATCTGTTCCCCTCTATCCACTGTGCTCGTTATATCCTCAAAGGACTCCAGTAACTTTGTCAAACAGGATCTGCCCTTGCTGAATCCATGCTGCATCTGCCTGATGGATCCATTTCTTGCCAGATGCCTCGCTATTTCTTCTTTAATGATAGCTTCAAGCATTTTTCCAACTACAGATGTTAAACTTACTGACCTGTAGTTACCTGCTTTTGCCGACATCAGTTTTTGAACAGTGGCGTGACATTCGCCGTCTTCTAATCCACCAGAACCTGCCCACAGTCCAGAGAATTTTAGTTTATTTTCTTTCCTTATTCCCTTTCTTTATTAATTGCTTGATGGGTCTTTGTTGCTGTTTGAAATTTTCCCAGTCTTCCAGTTTCCCACTACTCTTGGAGGCTTTCTATTCACACGCTTTTAGTTTGACACCTTCTTTAATTTCCTTAGTTATCCAAGACTGGTTCTCCCCACCCCTATTGTCCTTGCTTTTAACTGGAATATACTTTTGTTGAGCACCGTGAAAAATCTCTTTGAAAGACTTCCACTGCTCCACCATATAGCCTGTGTTCCCAGACTACTTTTGCACCCTCCATTTGTATGGGAAACTGAGTCATACTGTGATCACTCTTTCCGAGAGGATCCCTAACTACAAGATCACTAATTTTACCTTTCTCATTGCACAAGACCAGATCTAAGATAACACATTCTCTTGTAGGTTAAGTAACACGCTGTTCAAGAAAGCCATCATTTATGCGTTCTATGAAGTCCTCCACAAGACTGTCTTGACCAACTTGATTCACCCAATCTATGTGCAAGTTAGTCTCCATGATAACTGCTGTTCCATTCTCACGTGCCTGAGATATTTCTGTTTACTGCCTGTGCCACTGTAATGTGATTATTTGGTGGCTGATCGACAACTCCCACCAGTGATTTTTTTTCCCTTACTGTTCCTAATCTCTACCTAGATGCACTCAACGTTCTGCTCCTTAGATCTTATATCGTCTCTCACTGTCGCCCTGATCTCATCCTTAGAGCGCTACCCCACCTCCCTTACCTTCCTGCCTATCATACCGTATAACCTGATATCCTTGGATATTTAATTCCCAATCTTGACTAAGCTGAGAGGTAGCTTTGAGCTGAGCTGTAAATCATCTACAAGATGTCAGCTCAGCTGAAATCAACTACATCTCGTAGATTAAATCATTAGTCCCACCTAAGGCGACTTAGCACGTCAACCAAGAGAAACTCTTACAGGAGTGGAGGATGATGACGTCTGCAGTCCTTCTGGTGACTTTGGCTTCACCAAGATCAACAGGGTCGGATTCTCCTGCAACTGGGACTCTTCTTGCAGGTTCTCTTCAGGGAACGCCCGTTCTTTGAGGAGCATTTCCTTCTGCTCCTGACTCTGCTGAATTTCCCCGTGCATCTGCCTGGAGAGATAGCGAGATTTTCAATACCAAGCCATTGCACCAATATTAACAATGCCCTCTCCCACCCCTTCAATGTTCCAACCTCATGCCCAGTAGGGCCAGCACGCTCGGCTGTTCCAGAGGGAGCAGTACCGGGGGCAAGAATCACCCGTGAGTCTAACATTGAGGGGGGTGGGGTGCTCTTTGACATAGGAATGGGAAGTGTACCTGACCTTGCACTCAACGTCAGTAAGACCAAAGAACTGATTGCAGACCTCAAAGGGTAAGACGAGGGAAGATGCATCAGTCCTCACAGAGGGATCAGAAGTGGAGAGAGTGAGCAATTTCATGTTCCTGGGTGTCAACATCTCTGAGGATATCGATGCAGTTACAAAGAAGGCACAACATCGGCTATATATCATGAGGAAGCTGAGGTGATTTAGTATGTCTGCAAACACACTTGCAAATCTCTACAGATGTACCATGGAGAGCATTCTAATCGGCTGCATCACCATCTGGTATGGTGGTGGGGGTGGGCACTGCACAGGACCGAAAGGAGCTACAGAAAGTTGTGAACTCAGTCAGCTCCATCATGAGCACTAACCTCCCCAGCATCCAGGGCATCTTTAAGGAGCGATGCCTCAAAAAGACGGCCTGCACCATCAAGGACCCCCATCGCCCAGGGCATGCCCTCTTCTCACTACAACCGTCAGGGAGAAGGTACAGGAGCCTGAAGGCACAAACTCAACAACTCAGGAACAGCTCCTTCCCCTCAGCCATCAGGTTTCTGAATGGACAATGAAACCATGAACACGAGCTTGCTACTTTTCTCCCCCTCTTTTTGCACTACTTCATTAATTTAACTATTATATATATATACACAGTTTTGTTTATTATGTATCACATTGTACTGCTACCACGTAACAACAAGTTTCACGACGTACCCCAGTGATATGAAACCAAGTTCTGATTCTGTTCCGTATCACCAGTGATGAATCACCACACTTGATCAGAATCAGGTTTCACATCATTGACATATATTGGGAAAGTTGTTGCGAAACTTGCGACATAAAAACACTGTAAGTTGCAATAGGAAACATACTAAAAATTAAACTAAATGAGTAGTGCAAAAAGACTGCAAGAAACAGTGAGGTGGTGTTCCTGGGCTCAATGTCCATTCCGAAATCCGGTGGCACAGGGGAAGAAGCTGTTCCTGAATCGTCGACTGTGGGTCTTCAGGCTCCTGTACCTCCTCCCTGATGGTAGCAATGAGAAGAGGGCATGTCCTGGGTGGTGGGGGTCCTTAATGATGGTAAGTATAGCTGTGGAGGGAGAGAACATAGAACCTGACAGCACAGTACAGGCCCTTCACCCCACGATGTGGCACTAATCTTTAACCTACCTTAAGGTCAATTTAACCTTTCCCTTCCACAGAGCCCTCCATTCTTCTATCATCCATGTGCCTATCTAACAGTCTCTTTAATGTCCCTAATGTATCTGCCTCTACCACCACCCCTGGCAGGGTGTTCCATGCACTCACTACTCTGTGTGAAGAATTTACCTCTGACATCCCCACTATACTTTCCTCCAGTTACCTTAAAATGATGCCCCCCCTCCCCATTAGCCACTTCCAACCTGGGAAAAAGTCTCTGACTGCCCATTTGATCTATGCCTTTTTCATCTCTTCATCAAGTCACCTCTCACCCTCCTTCGCTCCAAGGAGAAAAGCCCTAACTCGTTCACCCATTCCCATAAAGACATGCTCTCTGATCTGGGCAGCATCCTGGTAAATCTCCTCTGCACCTTTCCAATCATGAGGCAACCAGAACGCGACGCAATTGTGTTGTGGGTGGTGGGGAAGTGATGTGGGATTAGAAAGAGGGTAAAAGGATTGGGGAGGGATTATAGAGGGGTAGTAGAGAATGTGGTTAAGAC
Source organism: Mobula birostris (assembly GCF_030028105.1). Lineage (NCBI taxonomy): Eukaryota > Metazoa > Chordata > Chondrichthyes > Myliobatiformes > Myliobatidae > Mobula > Mobula birostris. The sequence continues at coordinate 50,274,778 of NC_092379.1, forward strand.
CATAAGATGCAGATCAGAATTAGGCCATTTGGCCCAACAAGTCTGCTCTGCCATTTCATCATGGCTGATCCATTTTCCCTCTCAGCCACAATCTCCTACCTCCTCCCCTTATCGCTTCATGCCCTGACCAATCAAGAATCTATCAGCATCTGCTTTAAATATACCCAATGACTTGGCCTCCACAGCCACCTGTGGAGCAAATTCCACGGATTCACCACTCTCTGGCTAAAGAAATTCCTCCTCTCTTCCTTTCTAAGAGGATACTCCTCCGCCTCTGTTCTGAGGCTGTGTTCCCTGGTCCAAGACTCTCCCTCCATAGGAAGCATCTCCCACATCCACTCTTTTGAGGCCTTTCACCACTTGACAGGTGATGGGACACTGGGTGGCTGTGGGACACTGGAGAGGGAGGGAGGGAGGGGGCAGGACTGGGAGGGGCAGTGTAAACCTGCCTGACATATTCTTCCCGAGCCTTGGAGTCAACTGCTTCCAAGAACTTCTCGTATTTCTCTGAAGTGGAGCTCGGGTAGATCCTTTTGAAGTTCCCCATGTTTTCGTCTTCGTACTTCTCCACCTGTTCCACCCAGGTAGCCTGGTTGTTTCGTGTCTCGTCAGCTCTAATATGAAAGCAAAGAGGAGGTGTCAGTTATTCCTTTTGAAAATCGATCTCTTGCCATAAGACCAGAAAACACAGGAGCAAAATGAGGCCATTCAGCCCATCGAGCCTGCTCCAGAATTCCATCACGGCTGAGATATTTTCTTTCTCCAGCCTTCTCTCCATAACCTTTGACCCCCCCTTACTCAACAAGAACCTATCAACCTCCACTTACCCAATGACGAGGTCTCCACAGCCATATTTTGCAATTATTTCCAGAGATTCACCACCCCCGACTGTAGAAATCCCTCCTTGTCTCTGTTCGAAAGGGACATTCTTGTATTCTCAGGCTGTGTCCTCTGGTTTTAGATTCCCGTACAGAAAGAAGCGGCCTTTCTACATCCACTCTGCCTAGGCCTTTCAATATTTGATAGATTTCAATGTGATCCTCCCACATTTTTCTAAACTCCAGCAAGTACAGGCCCAGGGCCATCAAACGCTCCTCAAAACTTAACCCTTTCATTCCCAGGATCATTCTTTTGAACCTCCTCTGGACTTTCTCCAATGCCAGCCCATCTTTTTTTTGATGTTAAAGGGCTGAACTGGTTAGCACGAGAAGGCACAGTTTTAAGGTGCTTGGAAGTAGATACAGAGGAGATGTCGGGGTAAGTTTTTTCACACAGAGAGTGGTGAATGCGTGGAATGGGCTGCCGGCAACGGTGGTGGAGGCGGAAATGATAGGGTCTTTTAAAAGACTCCTGGATAGGTACATGGAGCTCAGAAAAACGGAGGGCTATGGGTAACCCAAGGTTCAGCACAGCTCTGTGAGCCAAAGGACCTGTATTGAGCTGTACGTTTCTATGTTTCTATCATTATGTGCTGGGTCATATGACATCATCATTATGTGCTGTGCTGTATGACATGGGCGATCTTGGTCCCATGGCCATGATTGGGCCATGGCCCCATGGGAAGCAGGGATTTAGATTCTTAGACCACTGGGATCTGTTTTGGGGCAAGGATGAATTGTACAAAAGGGACGGGTTGCACCTTAACAGGCGGGGGACCAGCATTCTGGCAGGCAGGTTTGCCACTGCTACACTGGTGTGTTTAAACTAAATAGTGGGGGGGGGGGGAAGAGAGGAAATATAAGGGTGGAGTTAAAGGGAAAGAGAGAATAAGGAAAGTTAAGAAAGACAACAGAATTAACGGGGCAGAAAGCTCAGGAAGGGATCGGAGAGTATGGCCAAGTGCAATAGGAATCGATGTGAAAGGTGAGGGGAGTACTGTAATGGATTAAAAGTATTATATATCCATGCACGGAGTATAAGAAATAAAGTGGATGAGCTTGAGGCTCAGTTGGAAATTGGCAAGTATGATGTTGTAGGAATAACAGAGACATGGCTGCAAAAGGACCAGGGCTGGGAAATAAATATTCAAGGGTATACGTCCTATCAAAAGAACAGACAGGTGGACAGAGGGGGTGGGGTGGCTCTGTTGGTGAGGAATGAAATTCAGTCCCTTGCAAGGGGCGACACAGAATCAGGAGATGTAGTCAGTATGGATAGAACTGAGAAATTGTAAAGGCAAAAAGACCTTAATGGGAGTTATCTACAGGGCCCCAAACAGTAGCCTGGATATAGGGTGCAAATTGAATCAAAAGTTAAAATTGGCATGTCGCAGAGGTAATTCTACGGTTGTTATGGGGGATTTCAACATGCAGGTAGACTGGGAAAATCAGGTTGGTCCAGACCCCAAGAAAGGGAGTTTGTGGAGTGCCTCCGAGATGGATTCTGAGAGTAGCTTGTACTGGAACCTACCAGGGAGAAGGCAATTCTGGATTTAGTGTTGTGTAATGAACCGGATTTGATAAGGGAACTCGAGGTAAAGAAGCCATTAGGAGGTAGTGACCATAATACGATAAGTTTTCAAATACAATTTGAGAGGGAGAAGGGAAAATCGGAAGTGTCAGTATTGCAGTTGAACAAAGGGGACTATGGAGCCATGAGGGAGGAGCTGGCCAAAGTTGACTGGAAAGATACCCTAGCAGGGATGACAGTGGAACAACAATGGCAGGTACTTCTGGGAAGGTGCAGGATCAGTTCATTCCAAAGAGGAAGAAAGATTCTAAGGGGAGTAAGGGACGACCATGGATGACAAGGGAAGCCAAGGACAGTATAAAAATAAAAGAGAAGTATAACATAGCAAAGATGAGCGGGAAGCCAGAGGATTGGGAGACTTTTAAAGAGCAACAGAGGATAAGTTAAAAGGCAATATGGGGGAAAAAGATGAGATACGAAGGCAAGCTAGCCAAGAATAGAAAGGAGGATAATAAAAGCTTCTTTAGGTATGTGAAGAGGAAGAAATTAGTTAAGACCAAAGTTGGGCCCTTGAAGACAGAAACGGGTGAAATTATTATGGGGAACAAGGAAATGGCAGACGAGTTGAACAGGTACTTTGGATCTGTCTTCACTGGGGAAGGCACAAACAATCTCCCAGATGTAATAGTGGCCGGAGAACCTAGGGTAATGGAGGAACTGAAGGAGATTCACATTAGGCAGAAAATGGTGTTGGATAGACTGATGGGACTGAAGGATGGTAAATCCCCAGGGCCTGATGGTCTGTACCCCAGGGTACTTGAGGTGGCTCTAGAAATCTTGGATGCATTGGTAATTATTTTCCAATGTTCTATAGATTCAGGATCAGTTCCTGAGGACTGGAGGGTAGCTAATGTTATTCCACCCTTTAAGAAAGGAGGGAGAGAGAAAACAGGGAATTATAGACCAGTTAGCCTGACATCAGTGGTGGGAAAGATGCTGGAGTCAATTATAAAGGATGAAATAGTGGCACATTTGGATAGCAGTAACAGGATCGGTCCGAGTCAGCATGGATTTACGAAGGGGAAATCATGCTTGACTAATCTTCTGGAATTTTTTGAGGATGCAACTATGAAAATGGACAAGGGAAAGCCAGTGTACCTGGACTTTCAGAAAGCCTTTGATAGGGTCCCACATAGGAGATTAGTGGGCAAAATTAGAGCACATGGTATTGGGGGTAGGGTACTGACAGGGATAGAAAATTGGTTGGCAGACAGGAAACAAAGAGTAGGGATTAATGGGTCCCTTTCAGAATGGCAGGCGGTGACTAGTGGAGTACCGCAAGGCTCGGTGCTGGGACCGCAGCTATTTACAATATACATTAATGATTTAGATGAAGGGATTAAAAGTAACATTAGCAAATTTGCAGATGACACAAAGCTGGGTGGCAGTATGAAATGTGCGGAGGATGTTGAGATAATGCAGGATGACTTGGACAGGTTGGGTGAGTGGGCAGATGCAGTTTAATGTGGATAAATGTGAGGTTATCCACTTTGGTGGCAAGAACAGGAAGGCAGATTACTATTTGAAAGGTGTCAGGTTAGGAAAGGGGAAGTACAATGAGATCTTGGTGTCCTTGTTCATCAGTCACTGAAAGTAAGCATGCAGGTACAGCAGGCAGTGAAGAAAGCTAATGGCCTAACAAGGGGAGTTGAGTTGAGTATAGGAGCAAAGAGGTCCTTCTGCAGTTGTACAGGGCCCTGGTGAGACCACACCTGGAGTATCATGTACAGTTTTGGTCTCCAAATTTGTGGAAGAACATTGTTGCTATTGAGGGAGTGCAGTCGAGGTTCACGCGGTTAATTCCCGGGATGGCGGGACTGTCATATGGTGAAAGATTGGAGCGAATGGGCTTGTATACACTGAAATTCAGAAGGATGAGAGGGGATCTGATTGAAACATACAAGATTATTAAGGGATTGGACACACTAGAGGCAGGAAACATGTTCCCGATGTTGGGGGAGTCCAGAACCAGAGGCCACAATTTGAGAATAAGGGGCAGGCCACGTAGAACGGAATTGAGGATAAACTTTTTCACCCAGAGAGTTGTGGATCTGTGGAGTGCTCTGCCTCAGAAGGCAGTGGAGGCCAATTCTCTGGATGCTTTCAAGAAAGAGCTAGATAGAGCTCTTAATGATAGTGGAGTCAAGGGATATGGGGAGAAGGCAGGAACTGGGTACTGATTGTGAATGATCAGCCATGATCAAAGTGAATGGTGGTGCTGGCTCGAAGGGCTGAATGGCCTACTCCTGCACCCATTGTCTATTGATTGCTCTTGGCAAAGTTATCTACAGAAGTGGTCTGCCATTGCCTTCTTCTGGGCCAGTGTCTTTAAAAGACGGGTGACCCCAGTCATTATCAATACTCTTCAGAGATTGTCTGCCTGGCGTCAGTGGTCACATACCCAGGACTTGCGATCTGCACCGGCTGCTCATACGACTATCCACCACCCACTCCCTGATCAGGGGGCTAATCAGGTGCTACATCTTGTCCAAGGGTGACCTGCAGGCTAGAGGGGGGAAGGGGCACCTTACACCTCCTTTGGTAGAAATGTAACTCCGCCCGCCACCCAGAACTGCTCACAATACTCCAAGTGCGGTCTGACCAGTGCCTTATAAAGCCTCAGCATTACTTCCTTGGTGATATGTTCTAGTCCTCTCGAGCACAGTCTAGCCCACAGTCCTCACTCCACCTCTGCATGCCTGCTGAATCCACCCCCTTTCCCCTTTGTTGCAGCTCTAAGCAGCAGGAGAAACTTCTGACACAAGAAAGTCTGCAGTTGCTGGAAATCCAAAATGCTGGAGGAACTCAGCAGGTCAGGCAGCATCTGTGGAAGGGAATAGACAGTCGACATTTCGGGCTGAGACCATTCATCGGGACTGGAAAGGAAGAGGAAGATGCCTGAATAAGAAGGTGAGGGGAGGAGAAGGAGGATAGCTGGGAGGTGATAGGTGAAGCCAGGTGGGTGGGAAAGGTCAAGGGCAGGAGAGGAAAGAATCTGATAGGAGAGCAGAGTGGACAACAGGAGAAAGGGAAGGAGCAGGGGCCACAGAAGGATGTAATAGGCACGTGAGAAGAATGGAGGAAGGAATAGTGAAGAATGGGGGAGGGTCGAAATTTGTTTTCCAGAAGGAGAAATCGATATTCATACTGTCACGTTGGAGGCTACCCAGACACAATAAAAGGTGTTACTCCTCCACCCTGAGGGTGGACTCACCTTGGCATGAGGAGGCCGTGGACCGACACGTGGGAATGGGAATCAGAATTAAAATCTTTGGCCACCAGAATGTCACGCTGGTGGCGGATGGCACAGAGGCGCTCGGCGACAATGCCTGAGCAGTGGGAAAATGTGGAACTTTAAAATGTGCAGGGAATAGCAGCAATACTTTGGAGGGGAAGCTTTTATAAAAGGATAGGAGAGGCTAACATTAAGATCGAGGATCAACTTTATGCACCAGATAAGTTTGCACGTATTTGGAATTCACTGCGTGGTGTTGGTCAGGGCATGACAGGCGACAAAATCCAACAATGTACAACATTATACAGAATAAAGAAAAGAGATTCCGCAGGTGCTGGAAATCCAAAGTAACAGACACAAAATGCTGGAGGAACTCAGCAGGTCAGGCCGTATCTACGGAAAGGAATAAACAGTCGATGTTTCTGGCCAAGACCCTCCATTAAAGAATAAGGAAGTAGACAAAGGTAAGCCAGAGGTTAAAGTTTGGATTTGGAATATAATGTGCATAAATATATAAATACTAGTATGGATTTACAAAGTAGACAGCGTATCAAAATGTGGTTTATAGTGTTTACAGTTCAGTGCAGTGACAGGGTAATAGTTAGGGGGGTTGGGGGTCGGTGGGGGAGTAACTAGGATGGTTGATCAGATGAACTGCCTGAGGGGAAAAAATCTTTTGAGATGGCATGAGGTCTCGTTTTCAGAAACCCAAGGTGCTTTCCCGAAGGGAGCTTTTGGAAAAGTGAGTTTGCAGGGTGGGTACAGTCTTCAATGATTTTCCTGCCCACTTCTTTATTCTGAACGCATACATCGGCTTCCCCTTCTGGGGGAAATAGTCCTTCCCCCTTTCCTCTGCTTCTCTTCCCCACTCCGGCCTCTCACCTCTTCTCACCTGCCGATCACCTTCCCCTGGGCACTCCTCCTCCTTCCCTTTCTCCCATGGTCCACTCTCCTCTCCTATCAGATTACTTCCTCTCCAACCCTTCACCTTTCCCACCCACCTGGCTTCACCTATCACCTTCTAGCTATCCTCCTTCCCCTCCCTCCCCACACCTTTTTATTCCTTTCCAGTCCTGAAGAAGGGTCTCGGCCCAAAATGGCGACTGTTTGTTCATTTGCGTAAGAGGAGCAGAATTAGGCCATTTGGCCCATCGAAGCTGCTTTGCCATTTGATCACAACTGATCCCTTCCCATCTCAGCCTCAATCTCCTGCCTTCTCCCCATAACCCCTCATGCCCTGACTAATCAAGGATCTATCAACCTCTGCCTTAAATATACCCGATGACTTGGCCTCCACTCCCATCTGTGGCGATGAATTCCACAGATTCACCACCCTCTGGCGAAAGAAATTTCTCGTCATCTCTGTTCTAAATGAATGCTGCCTGGCCTGCTGAGTTCCCCCAGCACTTTGTGTGTGCAGCTGAATTTGACAGCAGGAATATTCATTAATTATCGTTGCCCAACGTGGCACTCTTCAGTCTTTCAGTCACCTGTACTCCCGCGACCACCAGATCTTAGGCAGCTGTTCCTTCTTTCGCGGCCTCTCTTCCTCCATGTCTTTCTGCCGGCCACAAGCTGCAAGGTTAATCATGCAGAGTGTATCATAAAGAAGATCCTCCTTCACCTCTTGATCAAGCTTGGAGTCCATCACAGAGCTCAGGGAATGCTTAACCTGCAACGTTAATAATTAAAAATTAATAGTGTTGGCCAAAAAGAACAACAGTCTACAAATCAGTGAACTCAAATGAATCAAGGGCAGTGGAAGTAGGCAAACAAACTGTCTTTGTTCTTGCCACATGCTGAAAGGAGGTGGAGGTGGCCATTTTGTGAGACTGTCCTTGCACACCCTCCATTTTGTGAACTCTTCGATTCTAGCTCTGGGATTATCTAATCGGAGCAATTGAATATGGACGCAAGGAGTTTCAGCTAACGACCAGCTAACCCGGGACCACTCTCAGACAAGCAGCTATTTATAATGTAAAGTGGCAGACTTGGAGAAGAAATCTACAACCTCATTAGGCTCAGTGCCTGGGTCAGCTACCTTAACTGGTTTGAACCAGGCCGAGTTGGAAAAAAAAACAAAGGCACGGGTCTGGGGGTAAAGACCAATGAACAATGCTGGCTGGAGCCCTGGACCAGAGCCATTAAGAAGGTGACCCAGGTAGGGTGCCACTTCTCAGCCCAGTTTTGCATCCTATCAATGTCCCGCTGTAACCTCTGACAGCCCTCCACACTATCCACAACACTTCCAACCTTTGTGTCATCAGCAGATTTACTAACCCATCCCTCTACTTCCTCATCCAGGTCAATTGGTGGCCACCGGGAGGTCCCGTTTTTCTCTGGTGGATGGACTGTAGCTGCTCGTTGAAGTGGTTTTCCAAACTGGACCGGGTCTCTCCGATATACAGGAAGCCACACCAGGAGCACCAGATACAACAGATGACCCCAACAGACTCACAGGTGAAATGTCGCCTCACCTGGAAGGACCGTTTGGCCCCGAATGGTAGTGAGGGAGGAGATCCAAGTGCAGGTGTGGAGGTTCTCCTGGTGGCCACCAATTTTAATTCTACTTCCTATTCCCATTCCAACATGTCAGTCCATGGCCACCTCTACTGCCGCGATGAGGCCACACTCAGGTTGGAGGAACAACTCCTTATTCCGTCTGGGTGTGTGTGTCTGTGTGTGTGTGTGTCTGTGTGTGTGTGTGTCTGTGTGTGTGTTGCTTTGGATTGCCAGCCTCTGCAGATTTTCTCTTGTTTTTAATCACCCTCTGGTGTCTTCCTCTCTGGAACCATTTTAACGTGGATTTAACTATGGACAAATGCCAGGTCTTTGTCTATGGGAACTATCATAAACGACTATGGTCCTCCACCCATCTACAGATGCATATCTTCCATTGTGTCATAGTCTAAGAGCACTAAAAGACAGAAGTAGGCCATTTGGCCCATCTAGTCAATGCCAAAATATTATTCTGCCAATTCCTATCAATCTGCACCTGTACCATAGACCTCGATACCCCTCCCATCCACATACTTATCTAAACTTTTCTTAAATGTCGCATCCGCCACTTTCGTTGGCACACTCTCACCACTCTCTGAGTGAAGAAGATCCCTTTCATGTTCCCCTTAAACATTTCACCTTTCTCAATTAACCCATGACCTCTAGTTCTAGTCTCACCCATCCTCAGCGGCAAAAGCATGCTTCCATTTACTGTATGTTCCTCATGGTTTCGTACACCTTTATCAAATCTCCCTTGATTCCCTGTGCTCTAGAGAATAACTTTCCCTGTAACTCAGGCCCTCGAGACCCAGCAACATCCTTGTGAATATTCTCTGCTATCTTTCAAATCATTGATATCTTTCCTGTAGTTAGGTGACCAGAATACTCCAAAGTAGGCCTCACCAATATCTTCAAGAGCTTCAATCTAACAAGTCAGCTTCTGTACTCAACAATTTGATTAATGAAGACCAATGTGCCAAAATCTCTCTTTATGAACCCATCTATCTGTTTCCACAGGGAGCAGATTTTGGGATAACAGTCAGAAAGTTGGTTTAACTTTTTTTTTACCTTAAGGCTGTGATTGTCAAACTGCTTCTGCACTGTGTTCTGCTCTTCTACTCAAAGTCAAGTTCAAAGTAAATTTATTATCAAAGTACATATGACCATAGGTATATGTTGATTCACTAAGATTCACTTACTTGAGGACATTCACAGTATTTAAAAGGAATCAAACAAAACATCCAGAATAAATAAATAAACAAACAATAAATATCAAGAATATGAGATGAAGAGTCCTTCAAAGTGAGTCCATAGGCTGTGGGAGCAGTTCAATGCTGAGGTGAGTGAAGTTAAGCGAAGATATCCCCTTTGGTTCAAGACCCTGTACCTTCTTCCTGATGGTTGAGTGGGGTAATAACTGTTCCTGAACACTTCCATTGAACTGTTGCTGCTAAGTTAACAAATTTCACGACACATACCGGTGATAATAAACCTGATTCTAATTTTGATCATATATGCCAATCTGCAACTGTGCCACAAGTTCATCGACCTTATTCTGTACTCTGCACACATCCAAATATAACACCTTTTCGATAATAATAATAGTGGAAAAGTGGGGAAAAAACACAATAATAATGGGAAAAAACAGTAAATATAAATACATTAGATAGCTTATATGCATAGCTTGACTGTATGTCCATAAAGTGACGCTGGGCACAGGAGTTTCTGTACATAAGGTGACTCTGACAGGAAATGATAAAGTAGTGGTGGTTGCGGGTCTGTGGAGGGGTGGGTTAGTGGGTGGGGGTGTTGATCAGCCTCAGTACTTGGGGACTTACTGACTGCCCATTACAGCGCTGGTGTTTAGGACAACAGTGAAGGTCCTCCATCTCTGGTGGTGTTCAGAGATTCCTTGATCATGCCTGTAGCTTCCGCTCGGTTTTCACTACTGTCGGACATGTAAGTCCCAGGTGGAGACTCAGGAACACTGCCACACTCAGATGTAGGAGGATTCTTCATTGCAGTTTGCGTAACGGTTTTGTTTTAGTGGTCAGTGCTGGTAGTGCTGAGTTGAGCCCTCGAACCTGGAGGACCGGTACACTGCTCTTAGTCTGGCCTCTACCCTTTGACCTGTTTGTCATGGGTGACCCTACCAAGAGCCAAAGCCTAAAGCCCCGGCTCCAGCGTGCAGACCTCTCCGGGTCATTGAGGCGCGCAAGCCTGCAAACCCTACAACACGGTTGTGGTCCTCTTGGAGGACTGCTAGAGGAAAGTAACAGTTTTTGAGCCTGCTGGTCCTGGTGTGGATGCTACAGAGCCTCCTCCCTGATGGGAGTGGGGACAAACAGTGAGCAGGGTTGGTGGGATCCTTCACGATATTACTGGCCATCCCATCATGATGTTACATTTGCATGTTTTATGCGGTCACCTAAATTATCTGCTTAATCTTTATGTATCCCAGAGGCGTGCGTACCTTCATCAGCCAGGGTTTCAAGGTGTGGTCCAGCAGGATGTCAAAGCCAAGGAGCTGAAAGCAAGCACTCCCAGACACGTGATTTGGGAAGCAGGTGAAGTAGGTGTTCCTCAGGGCCGGATACACAGACAGAATGGTTTTGATGATCACGTCTCCAATACTGCTCCACAGCACCTCCAGGTCATAGGCATTGCTCTCCATGTACTGGTTAAAGAAAGACAGCTTTCTGCAAGGAACAACATTTTACACAGCCGTCAGTTCTAATCTATCGCAGGCCACCGTTCATCCATCGGATGGCATTGCCGAGTGACTTCGCTGATCAAGTACTCTGCCCCACCATTTGTGTTATTGTGTGAGAGGTCAATAGCACTGCAAGCCACAAGATAGACTGCGTATCCATTGAAGGAAATATCAACTCTCTTGATTAATTTCCCCCCTTTTTGACAGGATTTACTGGAAGTGATTTCTTGCCGATTCATAGTTGCCTTTGAAAAGGTTGACTGCACCCTGAACCCACGATATTCCATCTTGTGAAGTTGCCTGGTGGTTTACATTCACAGTCAGAAAGCACTACAGTAAACAAACAGGCTCTTTGGCCCATCTAGTCCATGCTGAATCATTAATCTGTCTGGTCCCATTGACCGGCACCCAGTCTGTAGCCCTACCATCCATGTACAAATGTATCTTAAATGTTGAAATCGCACCTCCACCTATCTCTTCTGCTGGCAGCTTGCTCCATACTCTCACTACCCTCCGAGTGAAGAAGTTTCCCTTCATGTTCCCCTTAAACTTCTCACCTTTCACCTTTAACCCACGAGCTCTAGTTCTAGTCTCACCCTCCCAAGCTCCGTGTAACAAGCCTGACGTAACGAATCAGTGTTTCTGGAGTCATTGTCATAGAAAAGTACAGCACAGGAACAGGCCTTTTGGCCCAACTAGTCCATGCCAAAACCTGCTAAACTGCCCACACCCATTGACCTGCACCAGGATCATAGTCCTCTATCCTATCCAAACTTCGCTGAAATGTTGAAACCGAGCACGCATGCAGCACTTGTGTTGCCAGCTCATTCCACACTGGTCACCACCATCTGAGTGAAGACGTTTCTCCTCATGTTTCCCTTAAACTTTTCACCTTTCACCCTAACCCATGATCCCTGGTTGTGGTCACACTCAACCTCAGTGGAAAAAGCCTGCTTGCATTTACCCTATCTCTACCCCTCATAATCTTGAATATTTCTGTCAAATCTCCTCTCAACCTTCTACATTCTGAGGAAGAAAGTCCTAACCTATTCAATCTTTCCTTATAACTCAGGCCCTCCAGACCTAGCTACATTTTTGTAAATTTTTCCTCTACTCTTTCAACCTTATTTACTATACATCTTTCCTGTAGGTAGGTGACCAGAACTGCATACAATACTCCAAATTAGGCCTCACCAATGTCTTATACAACTTCAACATAACATCCCATCTCTTGTACTCAATATATTGATTTATGAAAGCCGATGTGACAACAGCTTTCTTTCTACCTGTGACACTACTTTCAACGAATTTTGGATCTCTAATCCCAGATCCCTTTGTTCTACCGCACTCCTCAGTGCCCTACCATTCACTGTGTAAGACCTTCCCCGGCTGGTCCTACCTAAATGTAACACCTCGCTTGTCTGCATTGATTTTCAGCTGCCATTTTTCCAGCTGATCCAGATCCCTCTGCAAGCCATGACCGCCTTCCTCACTGTCCACTATATCCTCAAACGTGGTGTCATCTGCAAATTTACTGATCCAGTTAACTACATTATCATCCAGAACACTGATAGAGATGACAAACAACAATGGGCCCAGCACTGGTCCCTGCAGCGCACCACTGGTCACAGGCCTCCAGTCAGAGAGGCAAACCTCTACTACCCCTCTCTGGCTTCTCCCACAAAGCCAATGTCTAATCCAATTTACAACCTATGCTGAATGCCAAGCGACTGAACCCTCTTGACCAACCTCACATACGGTACCTTGTCAAATGCCTTGCTAAAGTCCATGTAGACAACATCCACTGCTTTGCCTTCATCCGCTTTCCTGGTAACTTGCTCAAAAAACTCTCCAGGATTGGTTAGACATGACTTACCATGCACAAAGCCATGCTGACTATCCTGAATCAGTCCCATGTCTATCCAAATACTCATATATCCAGGAAGAGGTGCAGTCGAAACATCGACTGCACCTATTCCTAGAGATGCTGCCTGGCCTGCTGCGTTCACCAGCAACTTTGATGTGTGTTGCTTGAATTTCCAGCATCTGCAGAATTCCTGTTGTTTACTCATATATCCAGTCCTTCAGAATACTTTCCAATAACTATCCCACTACTGATGTCAGACTGAACATTCTGTAATTTCCTGGTTTATGTTTAGAACCTTTCTTGTCACTAAGAATTATTTAAATATCTCTGCTAGGGCCCCTGCAGTTTCTGCACTAGCCTCCCCCCAGGGTCTGAGGGAACACTTTGTCAGGCCCTGGGGATTTACCCACCCTGATTTTCCTCAGGACAGCAAGCACCTCCTTCTCTGTAATCTGCATAGGGTTCATGAACTTACGGCCCATTGCAAGCAATGGTAAGGCCACAGAGTGTTGTAGGCCTCAAATATGAAGAGGAAATGGGAGATTTCCCTCACTAAAGAGCTTTTAAACAACAGCTCAATAGTTGCCATGTCTTACAGACCTTTATTCCAGATTTATCTGATCACTTATGTAAATTTGTCTGCCTTCATGGGATTTAGCTCACATTTCTTTTTTCTAGATCCATGGTTCTTGCTGGACACGAAATACCAGATTGGGACGATCCCAACTAGCCGGACATCCTAACAGATATTCCAATCCAGGTACATTCACTGTGGCAAGGGACGTATAATTGACTCCTGCTCATTATTGTCATTATTTATTGATCATATATTTAGTTTGATCATTAATAATGGCTCCTGTCTGCAGATTTGAATGAGAGAGTGTTTAGCATTGTCTTTCCACTCACTTTTATCTGTTATTTCAGTCACGGTCCAGTCAGTTGATTCCTCATTTCTGTTCATTTCCTTTTCCCCGTGTTTTACCTGGCTCCTTGACTAAGGCACCTGATTCTCATCCAAACTGGAAACATAATAACTCTGGCTTACATCTACTTGGGACTGGACCGTCACCTCAGCCAGTGCGGCGAAGTACGTTCTGGGCCGCTGAGAATAGTGGACTCTAAGTTGCTTTGGTGCCTGGGGTTGCTTTGGGAATTCTGTCGTCTCGTGTCCAGCTGAGTATTGCCGGCCGTTTGCCGCTATTTCGAGTCAAGATACGAACGGACTGTCGTTGTTTGGTTTTGTAGTTTCGTGTCCTGCTGAGTATTGCTGGCCGTTTGCTGCTACTCCGAATCAAGATACAAATTGTCTGTCGTTGTTTGGTTTTGTTGTTCTGTGTCCAAGTCCGGGCTCCGTATCCGAGTCCGAGTCCAAGTCCGGGCTCCGTGTCAGAGTCCGGGCTCCGTGTCCGAGTCCGAGTCCGAGCTCCGTGTCTGAGTCCAGGCTCCATGTCTGAGTCCGAGTCCAGGCTCCGTGTCCAAGCTCCATAACCAAGCTCTGGGTCCGGGCTACTCCGGTTTGTTGTCCATGTAAGCATCTAATCCTCACTCTCTGGCCTTCCTCGCAACTATTAATAAACACACTTCTGTTAATTCTACCTCCGTGTCGGTGTTCTGCACTTGGGTCCGCTTCCAGTTGTCCATTGCAACAATTTCAGCTTCACTCCGTTCCTTAAGGTTGTTATAGCCATGGGGTGGTAATGGGGACGAGCTCCCGCTGCCTATTAAATGCTCCCAGTGGCGTGTGCCTCAATATTGCCTCTGACAACCAAGTCACAGCTCCTGGCCTTCACGTGTGGCTTAGCTACTAAGCCCGGATATGGAGAGCAAGCTGTTGCCCATGTAGCAAGCTCCCCATCTCCACGCAGTTGATGAACCCAAAGGAACGGCAGAGAGCAACACAGCCTGGTACCAGCAGCATTGCAGGAGTTGCCAGTCAGTGTTGAACTCAACGTGGGACTGCCGCAGATGTTCTCCCTCAGGGTTTACTCCTGAAGCCTTCCCTATGAGTGGGTGTAGTCGCAGGCTAATGGGAGGTTTGAGATCAGAGTTTTCCTTCTCCTAGATGAGGGGCCAGCCATGGTTGATGAGTCCCATCTGCCTGAAGCGACTGGATTTAAGATGCCATTAACCCACCTTTGCCCCTTCTCCTGTCAGTAGAAATGATTCTGCCCAGCTTAGTGGCTAAGCCACATGTGAAGGCCAGGAGCTAGACTTGGTTGTCAGAAGTTATTGGAGGGGATGGTACAGGATTCTAGGACAAGAGGGCATGACTTCAGGATTGAAGGACGTCCATTTAGAACTGAGATCCAGAGAAATTACTTTAGTCAGAGGGTGGTAAATCTGTGGAATTTGTTGCCATGAGCAGCTGTGGAGGCCAAGTCATTGAGTTCATTTAAGGCAGAGATAGATAGGTTCTTGATTAGCCAGAGTATGGGGTGAAAGCAGGGGAGTGGGAATGACTGAAAGAATTGGATCAGCCCATGATTAAATGGCAGAGCAGACTCAATGGGCCAAATGGCCCACTTCTGCCCCTATATCTGATGGTCTTATAGCATGCCATTGGGAGCATTCCGCCAGTTATGACAACCTGAAGTAGTGGCAACAGAGTTAAGGGCTTCACTGAGCTGCTGCTGTGTGCTCCCCTTCCTTCTACAATGTGCCTGCTCACTAAGGTTGTTGCGTGAATGGAGCCAGCGAAGAAAATTACTTGGTAGATACAAAGCAGCTTCTTTATTCGACAAAGCAAGGTAGAGAAGGCATTTTATGGAGACACTTCTGGTCGAAAGGTCTGGCCGGCCTGACGTGGGGCTCGATATTTTATGTGCCAAACGGCAAAGGGCAACTTCATACTTACAACGCATGGACAATGTTTTCTTTGAAACTACATTCGACCTTCACACCTCCTGATTCACAGCCACACCACACACATCCAAATGAATTTTAATCACCATTGTCAGCTGGGATTCATGGCTTTTAGGAACCCATTGTTCAGAGCTGGCCACATGTTCGGACTTGGTCATGTGTTGGCATGTGGTTAAAGTGTCCCTCTAGTGATCTGAAGGTCGCTAGTTCGAGCCTTGGCCGAGGCAGCGTGTTGTGTCCTTGAGCAAGGTACTTAACCACACACTGCTCTGCGTTAACACCACTGCCAAGCTGTATGGGTCCTAATGCCCTTCCCTTGGACAACATCGGTGAGACAGAGGGGAGACATGCAGCATGGGCAACTGCTGGTCTTCCATACAACCTTGCCCAGGCCTGCGCCCTGGAAAGCTTCCAAGGTGTAAACTTCCAAGGCGAACCTTCCATGGTCTCACAAGACTAACGGATGCCTACATATAAAGTTCAGATCTGCACTCCAAATAGAATCCACAACACACATTCAGATATGAAGACTGGTAGCCAAATTCAATTGCTAAATGTCTATGTCCTAACCCCAAAAATCACTCCAACACTGACCTTCTATAATGTGCCTGCTTGTGGTGAAGGGTGCACCCTGCTGCATATGGTCTCACCTTTTACTGCCTTTCTTTTCATCCGGGACAACGTTCATCATACGCTTGTTGATGGCGTAATTGGTGAGGTGCTTGCGGACGTCATCCTGTGAGAGGCAGAAGATAAAGATGTTGGTTTCTCAGTCAGAGACATTGCCCTCAGTTATCGTGTCACACTAACGCCACCCCAACCAGAAGCTGCTCAAATGCTATTTTCCTCATTCCTCTCGGCTTCACTTTTCCTGCGGTGATGAAGAGCAGTCGGCAGGTGGCAAGAAGGTGAAACTGAACGAAGCCTTGCATCTTAAAGCAGTTTTTGCAGCCCCAAAACATCGCCAAGTCAAAGGATCGCTCATCTGAAGCGCAGTGCATAAGGATGGGTGCTGTCAGTCAGAGCAAGGATGCGAGGCTGAGGCTTTATAACTCAGACCGAACTTTGGAGTATTGTGAGCAGTTCTGAGCCCCTTATCTAAGAATTGGTGAGCTGGCATTGGAGAGGGTCTGCGGGAGGTTCACGAGAATGAAAGGGTTGTCATTTGAGGAGCATTGCTCCCTCTGGGCCTGTACTTGCTGAAGTTTAAAAGGATGATGGAGGATCTCAACGAAAACCATCAAATATTGAAAATCAACGTGGAGAGGATGTTTCCTGTAGTGGGAGGGGGGACGGCTGTCTCTAAGAGCAGAGGGCAAAGCCTCAGAATAGAAGAACTTCCCTTTAGGGCAGAGGTGAGGAATTTCTTTAGCCAGAGGGTGGTGAATCTGTGGAATTTGTTGCCATGGACGGCTGTGGAGGACAAGTCATTGAGTGTATTTAAAGCAGAGGTTGATAGGTTCTTGTTTAGTCAGGGCACCAAAGGTTAACAGGAGAAGGCAGGAGAAAACAGTCGAGAGGGATAATAAATCAGCCATCCTGAGCACAATCCTCCCCACTTTCGAGGACATCTTCAAAAGGCAACATCCATCTTGAGGGAGCCTCGCCACCCAGGTAAAGCCTCTTTTCATTTCTACCGTCAGGGAGGAGACACACACTCAACAATTCAGGAACAAATTAGATTTCAGAATGAACAATGAACCCATGTACAGTACCTCAATAACATTTGTCTCTTGGTCTTGTTTTGCACAACTTATTTAATTTTTAAAGTATGTTTCTTTTTGTAATTTATAACTTTCATTATTACGTACTGCAATGTACTGCTGCCACATAACCTCAAATTTCATGGCAAATGACAATGATAGTAAACTTGATTCTGATTCCAATTCTGGTTATGAAATATGGGCTGAGTTTTTTCTTTTCGGAGTAGTCCACGTCACAAGATTGTAAGTTGTAGGAGCAGAATTGGGCCATTTGACCCATCCAGTCTTGTCTGACATTTCGTCATGGCTGATCTATTTTCCTCTCAGCCCCAATCTCCGTATCCATTTATGCCCTGACTAATCAAGACCCTAACAAGCTCTGCCTTAAGTATACCCGACAACTTGGCCTTCACAGCATGTAGAAACGAATTCTACAAGTTAAAGAAATTCCTCCTCATCTCTGTTCTAAATCAACGCCCCTCTACTCTGAGACTGTGTCCTCTGGTCATGGCCTCCCCCACTATAGGAAACATCCTCTCCACATCCACTCTGTCAATGCTTTTCAACATTCGATAGGCTTTGATGAGATTTCACACCCTCCCTCAACACCTCATTCTTTTAAATTCCAGTCAGTTAAGGCCCAGAGCCATCAAATGTTCCTCATATAATAAGCCTTTCAATCCCGGAATCATTTTTGTCAACCTCCTTTCAACCCTCTCCAGTGTCACCATATCCTTTCCGGGGCCCAGAACAGCTCACAATACCCCAAGGGAGGGAGGCCTCGCCAGTGCCTTCTACAGCCTCAAGGAGCAGAAACCCTGCAGATGCTGGAAACCTGAGCAACACACACACAATACTGGAGGAACTCAGCAGGCCAGGCAGCATCTATGGGAAAGAGCAAAAGGTTGACGTTTCAGACCAAGACCCTTCATCAGGACAGATGAGAAGTTAGAGCAAGAAGGTGGGGGGGAGGGGAGGAAGGAGTACAAGGTGGTAGGTGATGGGTGAAACTGGGAGGGGGGAGGGGGGTGAAGTAAAGAACTGGGAAGTCAATTGGTGAAAGAGATAAAGGGCTGGAGAAGGGGGAATCTGATAGGAGAGGACAGAAGACTTTGGAAGAAAGGGAAGGGGAGGGAGCACCAGTAGGAGGTGATTGGCAGGTAAGGAGATGAGGTGAAAGAGGGAAACAGGAATGGGAATGGTAAAGTTGGGAGCAATTACCAGAGGTTAGAGAAATCGACATCCATGCCATCAGGTTGGAGGCTACCCAGACGGAATACAAGGTGCTGCTCCTCCAACCTGAGTGTGGCCTCATCGTGGCAGTCGAGGACTAACATGTCAGAATGGGAATGGGAAGTAGACTTGAAATGGGTTTTTCTGGCAGACGGAGTGTAGGTGATCTTCAAGGCGGTCTCCCAATCTGCGTCGGGTCTCACTGACACACAGGAGATCACACCAAGAGCATCAGATACAGTAGATGAACCCCAACAGACTCACAGATGAAGTTTTGCCTCCTGAATGGCAGTGAGGGACGAGGTGTAGTGTCAGGTGCAATGCTTGTTTCACCCGCTTGCCCTGCACCTCCTCTCTCACTTCCATTCAGGGCCCCAAATACTCCATAGATGCTCCTGGGCCTGCTGAGCTCTTCCAGCATTCTGTGAGTGTTCCATATAAAACATTATATTCTTGTTTTTATGTTCTATTCCTCTCAAAATGAATGCTCACACCTTCCTTATCACTGACTTAACCAACAAATTAACCTTTATGGAATCCTGCTTGAAGACTCCCAAGTCCCCTTGCACCTCCGATTTTTGAGTTTTCTCTCCAGTCATACAATTGTCTATGCTTTTAAGTTTTCTACCGAAGTGCATTTCCCAACACTGTTTTCTATCTGCCACCTCTTTGCATATTCTCCTACACTGTCTAAATCCTTCTGCACCTCTCTGCTTCCTCGATACTACCTGCCCCCCCCACTCCCACCGATCTTCGGATCGTTCGCTAACTTAGCCTCGAAGCCATCAACTCCATCATCGAAATCCTTGATATATAATGTAAAAAGAAGTGGTTCCAACATAACATCCCAACTTCTGTACTCAATACCTTGACTTATGAAAGCCAGTGTGCCAAAAGCTCTCTTTACGACCCTACCTACCTGTGATTTCTTTTTCAAGAAGTTACGGATCCCTCTGTTTGAACGCATTTCTCAGTCCTAACGTTCACGGCGTTAATTTCTCTGTACTACCATAAAACCATAAGTCACAGGAGCAGAATTAGGCCATTTAGCTCATCGTCAGCTCCGCCATTCAATCATGGCTGATCCTTTTCCTCCCCTCCTCAACCCCACCACACAGCCTTCTCCCCGTAACCTTTGGTGCCACGGCCATTGAAGAACTGATCAATTCCTGCCTTAAATACACCCAACGACCTGTCCTCTACAGCTGCCTGTGGTAACAAATTCCACAAATTCACCACCCTTTGACTGAAGAACTTTCTCCGCATCTCTGATTTAAGCGGATGCCCTTCTACCTTGAGGTTCTGCCCTCTTGTCCTAGACTCCCCCACCATGGGAAACATTCTTTCCACATCTACTCTGCCTAGGACTTTCAATATTCGAAAGGTTTCAATCAGATCCCCTCTCATCCTTCTAACTTCCAGCGAGCACAGGCCCAGATACATCAGATGTTCCTCATATGTGAACCCTTTCATTCCCAGACTCATCCTTGTGTACCTCCTCTCAACCCTCTCCAATGCCAGCACATCTTTTCTTAGATAAGGAGCCCAAAACAGTTCACAGTGCTTAAGGTGAGGCCGCAGCAGTGCCTTATAAAGCCTCAGCATCATGTCCCTGCTCTTGTATTCTAGACCTCTTGAAATGAATGCTAACATTGCATTTGCCTTCCTCACCACTGACTCAACCTGCAAGTTACCCTTTAGGGTGTTCTGTACAAGGACTCCCAAGTCCCTTTGCATCACAAATTTTTGAATTTTTCTTCCCATTTAGAAAATAATCTGAACATTTATCTGTTACTACCAAAATGCACAACTATGCATTTTCCAACATTGTATTTCATTTGCCACTTTCTTGCCCATTCTCCTAATCTATCTGTCCTTCTGCATCCTACCTGCTTCTTCCACACTACCTGCCCCTCCACCAATCTCCGTATCATCTGCAAACTTGCCATCTATTTCACCATCTAAGACATTTATATACAGCATAAAAAGAAGTGGTCCAACACCGACCCCTACGGAACACCACTACTCACTGGCAGCCATCCAGAAAGGGATCCTTTTATTCCCACTCGCTGCCTCCGACTAATTAGCCAATGCTCTAACCATGTTAATAACTTCCCAGTAATACCATGGGCTCTTAACTTGGTTAGCAGCCTCATGTGTGGCACCTCCTGAAAGCCCAAATATACAACGTCCACTGCGTCCCCTTTATCTATCCTACTTGTAATCTCTTCAAAGAATTCCAACAGGTTCCTCAGACAGTATTTTCCCTTAAGAAAACCGTGTTGACTTTGTCCTATCTTGTCCTGTGTCACCAAGTACTCTATAGCCTCATCCTTAATAATCAACTCCCACATCTTCCCAACCACTGAGGTCAGGCTGACTGGTCTATAATTTCCTTTCTGCTGCCTCCCTCCTTTCTTAAAGAGTGAAGTGACATTTGGAATTTTCATACCAGAGTCCAATGATTTTTGAAAGATCATTACAAATGCCTCAACACTCTCTACCACTACCTCTTTCAAAATCCCAGTTTTGCAGTTCATCTGGTCCAGGTGAAAAAAGTACCTTTTGGTCTTTCAGCTTTTTGAGCACCTTCAACCTTGTAATAGAAACTGCACTCACTTCTCTTCCCTCACACTCTTCAAATCTGGCACACTGCTAGTGTCTTCCACAGTGAGGACTGGTGCAAAATACTCATTTAGTTCATTTGCCACCTCTTGTCCCCCGTTATTATTTCTCTGGCCTCAGTTTCTAGCGGTCCTATATCCACTCTCATTTCTCCTTTATTTTTTTATATACTTGAAAATGCTTTTTCTATCAACTTTGATATTATTTGCTAGTTTGCTTTCATATTTCATCTTTTCCCTCCTAATGATTCTTTTAGTTGCTCTCTCTAGGGTTATAAAAGCTTCCCAACCTTCTATCTTCCCACTAATCTTTGCTCTGTTGTATACCCTCTCTTTTGCTGTTACATTAGTTTTGACTTCCCTTGTCAGCTACGGTTGAAGCATTTTGCCATCCGAGTATTTCTTTGTTTTTGGAATACATTTATCCTGCACCTTCCCCATTTTTTCCCCAGAAACTTGTGCCATTGCTGCTCTGCTGTCTTCCCTGCCGGCATCTCCTCCCAACTTACTTTGGCCAACTCCTCTCTCATACCTTTACTTTCCTTTCAAATTTCCTTTTCTCCACTGAAATATCGCTACATCAGACTCTACTTTCTCCCTATCTGAATCATATTGTGTTCACTGACTCCTAAGGGTTCCTTTACCTCAAGCTTCCTAATCGCCTCCAGTTCATGACATAACACCCAATCCAGTGTAGGTGATCCCCCAGCAGGCTCAATGACAAACTGCTCTAAAAATCCATCTCTTAGGCATTCAACAAACTCACTCTCTTGAAATCCATTACCGACCTAATTTTCCCAATCGAGCTGCATGATAAAATCTCCCATGACTACCATAACGTTACCCTTTTGAAACACCTTTTTCCTTTTCCTGTTGTAATCTGTGCTCCATGTCTCAGCTACTGTTGGGAGGCCTGTATATAACTGCCATTACCCTTGCAGTTTCTTATCTGAACTCACAAGGATTCAACATCTTCTGATTCTATGCCACACCCTTCTGCTGATTTGATGCTGTTCTTTACCAGCAGAGCTACACCACCCCCTCTGCCTACCTTCCTATCCCTCCCATACAACACGTAACCTCATGTGAATATAATTTTGATATCAACATTTAAGAGAAGTTTGGATGGGAGGGGTATGGAGAGCTATGGTCCGGGTGCAGGTTGATGGGATTTGGCAGATTAAATGGTTTGGCACCAACTAGACGGGCCAAAAAGCCTGTTTCTGTGTTGTACTTTTCTATGACTCTATTGCTTTTTCTTGAAATCAAGGCAGGTTAACTCCGGGCAAGATGCAGGGCCAATAACCCTGGCTAGATATATCCTTGAGTGTTATATCACACAACTTCCCATTTTCAATCTGTTTTACGATGGAATCATCAATTTTCCTCAATATTTAGGAGGATTACCAGGATACTGCCTGGATTGGATTATGAGGATAGAAACACAGAAAAACTACAGCACAACACAGGCCTTCGGCCCACAAAGCTGTGCCAAACATGTCCTTACCTTAGAATTACCTAGGCTTATCCATAGCCCTCTATTTTTCCAAGCTCCATGTATCCATCCAGGAGTCTCTTAAAACAGTGGTCCCCAACCACCGGGCCGCGGAAAGGTACCAGGCCACAAAGCATGTGCTACCGGGCCGCGAGGAAATGATATGATTTCGCGATAGGAAACGATATGAGTCAGCTGCACCTTTCCTCATTCCCTGTCACACACCGTCGAACTTGAACACCGCCCCCCCCCCCCCCCCCCCACCGTTGGCCGGTCCGCAAGAATATTGTCAATCTTAAACCGGTCCGTGGTGCAAAAAAGGTGGGGACCCCTGTCATTTCTGCCTCCACCACCACCGCCGGCAGCCCATTCCACTCACTCACCACTCTCTGAGTAAATAAATTACCCCTGACATCTCCCCTGTACCTACTTCCAAGCACATTAAAGCTATGCCCTCTCGTGCTAGCCATTTCAGCCCTGGGAAAAAGCCTCTGACTATCCACACAATCTATAAGGTCACCGCTCATCATCTTCAACAGCTCCAAGGAGAAAAGGCCGAGTTCACCTATTCTCATAAGGCATGCTCCCCAACATCCTTGTAGATCTCCTCTGCACCCTTTCTATAGTTTCGACATCCTTCCTGTAGTGAGGCGATCAGAACTGAGCACAGTACTCCAAGTGGGGTCTGACCAGGGTCTTATATAGCTGTAATATTACCTCTCAGCTCCTAAGCTCAATTCCACAATTGATGAAGGCCAATGTACCGTCTGCCTTCTTAACCACAGAATCAACCTGCGCAGCTGCTTTGAGCGTCCTATGGCTTTGGACCCCAAGATCCCTCTGATCCTCCACACTGCCAAGAGTCTTGCCATTAGCTATATTCTGCCATCATATTTGACCTACCAAAATGAACCACTTCACACTTATCTGGGTTGAACTCCATCTGCCACTTCTCAGCCCAGTTTTGATGTTTCGATGTACATGTGACAAACTTATCTTATAAAATCTTCAAAGTTCAAATTTCAAAGTAAATTGATTATCGAAGTACGACTATATCACCACATACTAGCCTGAGATTCATTTTCGTGCAGGCGTTCACAGCACCCACTGGCGTCCCACAGGAATCAGTGTTGGGAGTGGGGAGTAAATGCTTCTTTCTGTATTGTCTATGAAGACAGAATTGTTGGTTTTGTGGCCGACTGGCAGATGATATGAAGATAGGTGGAGGGGCAGGTAGTGTTGAAGAAGCAGGGAGCCTACAGAAGGACTTGGACAGACAAGGAGAATACGCAAAGTGGCAGACGCAGGACAGAGTATAACAGTTACAGTGTCGGGAAGTTTACGGTCATACACTTTGGCAGAAGGAACAAAAGGGTAGACTATTTTCTAAGCAGGCGGAAAATCCAAAAATCTGAGGTGCAAGGGATGAGAGAGCCTTCATGCAGGATTCCCTGAAGGTTAATTTGCAGGTTGAGTCTGTGGTGATGATGGTAAATGCAATGTTAGCATTCGTCTCGAGAGGACTAGAATATAAAAACAAGGAGTTAATGTTGAGGCTTTATAAAGCACTGGTGAGGCCTCACTTGGAGTTTCGTGAGTCCTTATCTAAGAAAGGATGAGCGGACATTGGAGAGGGTTCAGAGGCGGTTCACCAGAATGACTACAGGAGGAGTGCTTGATGGTTCTGGGCCTGTACGCATGAGAATTTAGAAGACTGAGAGGCGATCTCATTGAAACCTATTGAATATTGAAAGGCGTAGGCAGATTGGATGTGAAGAGGATGTTTCCTATGGTGGGGGATTCCAGCACCAGAGGGCACAGCCTTAGAATAGAAGGACGTTCATTTAGAATGGAGATGAAGAGAATTTCTTTATCCAGAGGGTTGTGAATCTGTGGAATTAATTGTGCAGATGGAGGGCTGTGGAGGCCAGGTCATTGGGTATACTGAAGGCAGAGGTGACAGATTGTTCATTACTCAGGGTGTGAAAGGTTACCGGGAGAAGGGAGGAGATTGGGGTTGAGAGGGAAAGTGGATCAGCCATGATGAAATGGTGACAGACTCAATGAGCTGAACGGCCCATTCTGCTCCTATCTCATATGGTCTTATACAATAGAACTGACGAAAAACAACACACAGACACGGCCAAATAACCTGTACAAAAGAAGACAAACTGCACAAATACATAAAGACAGACAGAAGCATTGAGGACATGAGTTGTAGAGCCCTTGAAAGTTAGTCCATAGGTTGTGGAACCAGTTCAGTGTTGAACTGAGTGAAGTTATCCACACTGGTTCAGGAGCCTGATGGTTGTAGGGTGATAACTGTTCCAGAAACTTACGGTGACAGATCTATGGCTCTTGTGCCTTCTTCCTGATGAGAAGAGAGCATGGTCTGGATGGTGGGTATCCCTGATGATAGTTGCTGCTTTCTTATGGCAGCGCTCATTGTAGACGTGCTCAATGGTGAGAAGGGCTTTTCCTGACTTTGTCTTGTAAGCTTTGCGAACTAGACTCGTTAGGAGATGCTTCTGTAACCACACCAACCTCCCACTCCCCGCCCCCCCCAGAGTAGTCAGCTCTTGGCTGGGGTTGGGAACGTAACAGCAAGATCCCACCCGAGTCGATTACTTCCATACAACAGTGAATTAGGCAAGAATTAACCTCTTATAAAAGTAGGATTGTACTTTCAGAGAATTAACTGTATGTCTTAAAGATAAGTCAATGTGTCACTTACTAAATTCTTTTCGGTCGGTTCGGAATACTTTCTAGTGGCAAAGCAGACCAGGCCCTCATTGTAGAGGTATATCCGCAGAGGGTCACAGGAAGTAACCAAGACGTAGAGCCTGAGGTTAAACTTGAAACCATCCAAAGTGAAGGGCTGCACAAGTAGAGGGAGAGTTAACACACTGTGAGGTTCAAAGGTTTCACTTATTATCAAAGTATGTATGCAGTGAACAACTCTGAGATTCATCTTCTCCAGATAGCCACGGAACAAAGAAAAAAACATGGAGGTCGTTGAAAGAGAAACATCAAACCCATGCACCCCCCCCCCGTAGAAAATACAGCAACACAATCATCAACCCCCCCAAACCCCCCTTCCCCTGCACAAAACACAGAACATCAACCCCCAAATCCCCCCACCCTCTGCCCACTCAAATAAAAAACAGGAAAGAATGGGGAAAAAACCCAGAATATAAAATCCATCAGACTGAAAAAGACCAGAGTACAAGAACCCAGTAGTCCGGTCCGTGAACACAGAACCTCGGTAACATCCTTTGACATTGTCAAAAGAGAAAAAGACACTGTAGAGGCCTACCCTCTGGCCACCTGAGCCGCCACACAGCGATAGGCTGCCACAGGTTCCTTCCCTGGAGGCAGAGGGATCACATCAGTGATCAGAACGCAGGCATCCGGTGCTGAACCCTCGGTCGCCATCCACATTGGTAACTAATTTTTGAAATGTGTGTCTGCATTCCAGATGAAGGGTCTTGGGCTGAAACGTCGACTCTTTTTTCCTCTGCATAGATGCTGCCTGACCTGCTAACTTCCTCCACCATTTTGGATATGTTACTCTGGATTTTCAGCACCTGCAGAAACTCTTGTGCTTATCAGCATCTGGTCCTTTCCTTCGGACTTACCCCTACTCCAGCCCTCGACGCAGAAACCCTCAAAATTCCCTCTGATCAATCCCACTCCAATGCATAATCAGTTTAGCATGTGAAGTTGGCTCGACAATTACAAAAGGGATTTGCTAATGGAAATTCCTGCCCAGCCTATCCCTCAAGTCCTTATTCCATTCGTGAATTATGCCCCCCACTATCCCACTCAACCCACACATCTTCAAATCCCCCGATTTCCTTCTTACCCAAATTTCCACCATTCCCACCAGCCTATCATTCACAGTGACTGAATGCTGTGCATACCCGGTCCAAACACAAAATTACCACCAGAGCAGTAATAAAATTTCCATTATCTTGGTTGAGTAACGGGGTGGGATAGGTCAAAGGTCTGCAGGTCACCCTTGGGCAAGGTGCATCACCTGCTTAGCTCCTGGATCAGGTTCACGTGAAGCCGTGGAAGCAGGGGGTGGATGGTCGTATGAGCAGCCGGTACAGTTCACAAGTCCTGGTTATGCGATCACTGGTGCCAGGCAGACAATCTCTGAAGAGTATTGATAATGGCTGGGGGTCACCCACCCCTACCCAGAACAGGGCGATGGCAAACCACTTCTGTGGAAAAATTGGCCAAGAACAATCATGGTCATGGAAGGACTGCAATGTTCTGACAAGAACTGTCCTTTGTTATTCAAATAACAAGCCATGGGTAACAAAGGACATCCTGAACGCTAAAAAGAGGGTATTTAGAGATGGATATAGGGAGGAGCTGAGGGCAATACAGAGGGACCTGAAAGCTAGGATCAGGGAGGCTAAAGACAGGTATAGGAGGAAGCTTGAGTGGAAGCTCCAGCAGAACAACATGAGAGAGGTCTGGAGTGGGATGAGGACCATCACTGGGTTCCAGCAAACTAGCAACAGAGGAGCTGAAGGCAGTGTGGACAGGGCCAATGAACTTAACCTGTTCTTTAACAGATTTGACATTGTGGCCCCTGCCCATCCCCCACGAGTCACTTGTTGTCGGCCCCCAACCAACACATATTCCACTCTCCCCTCCTACCCCTCCTCACAGCCCCCACCCTGCTCTCATGACAATACCCCTTCCCCACACGAAACCACCACGGTGGGCTTCACAGCTGAACAGGTGAGAAGACAGCTGAAACGTCTCAACCCAAGCAAGGCTGCAGGACCGGATGGTGTCAGTACCAGGGTGCTCAAAGCCTGTGCCCCTCAGCTATGTGGAGTACTTCGCCATGTCTTCAACCTGAGCCTGAGGCTCCAGAGGGTTCCCTCGTCCCTCTGCCGAAGACGCCGCGCCCTAGTGGCCTCAATGATTATAGACCAGTGGCATTGACCTCCCACATCATGAAGACCCTGGAGAAACTTGTTCTGGAGCTGCTCCGGCCTATGGTCAGGCCACACTTAGATCCCCTCCAGTTCGCCTACCAGCCCCGACTAGGAGTTGTGGATGCAATCGTCTACCTGCTGAACCGTGTCTACGCCTACCTGGACAAGCCAGCAAGCACTGTGAGGGTCATGCTTTTTGACTTCTCCAGTGCATTCAACACCATCCGCCCTACTCTGCTGGGGGAGAAGCTGACAGCAATGCAGGTGGATGCTTTCCTGGTGTCATGGATTCTTGACTACCTGACTGGCAGACCACAGTACGTGTGCTTGCAACACTGTGTGTCTGACACAGTGATCAGCAGCACTGGGCCTCCACAGAGGACTGTCTTGTCTCCCTTTCTCTTCACCATTTACACCTTGGACTTCAACTAATGCACAGAGTCTTGCCATCTTCAGAAGTTTTCTGATGACTCTGCCATAGTTGGATGCATCAGCAAGGGAGATGAGGCTGAGTACAGGGCTACAGTAGGAAACTGTGTCACATGGTGTGACCAGAATTATCTGCAGCTTAATGTGAAAAGGACTAAGGAGCTGGTGGTAGACCTGAGGAGAGCTAAGGTACTGGTGACCCCTGTTTCCATCCAGGGGGTCAGTGCGGACATGGTGGAGGATTACAAATACCTGGGGATACAAATTGACAATAAACCGGACTGGTCAAAGGACACTGAGGCTGTCTACAAGAAGGGTCAGAGCCGTCTCTATTTCCTGAGGAGACTGAGGTCCTTTAACATCTGTCGGACGATGCTGAGGATGTTCTACGAGTCTGTGGTGGTCAGTGCGATCATGTTTGCTGTTGTGTGCCGGGGCAGCAGGCTGAGGGTAGCAGACACCAACAGAATCAACAAACTCATTCGTAAGGCCAGTGATGTTGTGGGGATGGAACTGGACTCTCTGACGGTGGTGTCTGAAAAGAGGATGCTGTCCAAGTTGCATCCCATCTTGGACAATGTCTCCCATCCACTACATAATGTACTGGTTGGGCACAGGAGTACATTCAGCCAGAGACTCATTCCACCGAGATGCAACACAGAGCGTCATAAGAAGTCATTCCTGCCTGTGGCCATCAAACTTTACAACTCCTCCCTTGGATGGTCAGACACCCTGAGCCAATAGGCTGGTCCTGAACTTATTTACTGGCATAATTTAGATATTACTATTTAATTATTTATGGTGCAACTGTAGCGAAAACCAATTTCCCCCGGGATCAATAAAGTATGACTATGACTATCGTCCACGTCATACGACGCAGAACATAACGAATAAAGCAAAGTCTATTTTAGGATCCACCTCTATGACAGCCTATACTCAGCAGGAAAGGGTGCAGTAAATCATAAACACAAGAGGTTCAGCAGATGCTGGAAATTCAGACACACACACAATGCTGGAGCAACTCAGCAGGTCAGGCAGCATCGAAGGAAAGGAATAAATAGTTGATGTTTTGAGCTGAGGCCCTTCACCAGGACAGGAAAGGAAGGGGGCAAGAAGCCAGAATAAGAAGGTGGGTTGGGAGGGGGAGGAGAATGTGGCAGGTGCTAGGTGAAGCCAGGTGAGGTGGGGGGGGGGGTGGGGAAGGTAGGTGGGTGTGGATGATCAGAGGCCAAAAGGAGTTGGGTGCAAAATGGAAAGGGCTGAAGGAGGAATATAATAAGAGAGGAGAGTGGTCTATGTTCAAAGTTCAAAGTAAATTTTATTACCAAAGTACGTGTACGTCACCATGTACAACCCTGAGATTAATTTTCAGCAAATCTATCGAAGAGTAACTATAACAGGATCAGTGAAAGGTCAACTAGAGAGCAGAAGACAACAAACTGTGGAAATGCAAATATAAATCAATAGCAATAAATAATGAGAAGATGAAATAACAAGATAACAACTCCCGTTGGTTACGGAAGAAAGGGAAGGAGAAGGGGCTCCAGAGGGAGAGGAGGAGAAGAGAAGGGGTAAGAGGGAAACCAAAATGCAGATAAAGAGTTAACGTTCTAGGCAGAGAGTCAAGAATGCAGTAAAGTACCTTCGGAATGTAGACCTGGCAGATCACGTCCTTCCCGGACTGCATATCTCTGATGTCCTGGGTCAAAAAGATGCTGCGCCAGTCATATTCAGGATTTGGCTTGCAGATGAAGGTCTTGGGTTTCTCAGCTTCATAGTAGGCCGCAAAATCAAGATATCTGCAGCGAGAAGCACTCATTAGTACTGAGAGAAGAAGGTCATAAGGTCTTTAAGTTCAAGGTTGAGCTCAAGTTTAATTCTCATCTGGCCGTACACATGTATGCTGCTAAATGAAGCAGCATTTCTCTGGGGCCAAAGTTGCAAAGCACAAGCACACAAAGACACACACAGTACATACAGTTATGATAGGACATACAGTCACCAAAAATTATCGCACAGGCCTGAAGTTTGATGGGGTGCTTGGGATGTTGACCTGGAGCCAGGAATAAGCATGCAGCAGTTCCTCAACTTGCCCCGGTTCAGCAGGCGAGGGCAAATGAGCTTGTCTCGTGCTGGGTCCGCCGCAAGCAATCAAGCTTGTATTCCATGGAGTGGACACTAGAGGACAGCACCGACAGGAGCAACCAGCCACCCCAGACCAGCACGGATTCCAGCACGCCCGCTGCACCCCTGTTCTCTTCCACACTACTCAACTCCAGCCATCACTACTGTCTACTGTGGTTTACGTTTCTGTAAACCCTTCATCAACCAGATTTGCTAATTTCACTGTTAAAAGTTCAGATTCATAGATACGTCACAGGTACGTCAAAACATACAGTGAAATGTGTCATTTGCATTGGCAAAACAAAGGATGAGCAGGGACAAATATCGACACACATTCTGGCAAAAATGGGTGAGATTTGACAGGTTAAACTCTCCTTTAAGATCATCTTTAAACAAACCGGCTTTGGGGCATAAAACAATGATAAACATCACGCCAACTCTATGCGTTGATTATACAACCTTATTTTTTTACAGACCACAATTCAGATCAGATCAGGTTCATTTACTTATCGGAGGTGCACCGAAACAGACAGTGAAACATGCCACTTGTGTTAACAGACAACACAACCAAAGTGTGCTGGGGGGCAGCATGTTCCGGTGACAACGTAGCGTGCCCACCATGTTCAGCAGAGCAACACAAGCAACAAAACACGGCAAATTTGGAGTATCCTGCACAGTTTCGGTCGCCTACAAACGTACAGGAAAGTCGTAAGTAAGGTTGAAACAATACAGAGAAAATTTACAAGGATGCTGCCGGGTCTGGGAGATAGATTGGAGGAGTTACAAGGAACGGCTCAATAGGTCAGGAATTTATTCCTTGGAATGCGGAAGAATGAGAGGTACACAAAATTATGAGGGGTAGAGATAGGGTAAAAGCAAGCTGGCTTTTTCTACTGAGGTTAGGAGGGAGTGCAACCAGAGGTCACAGGTTAAAGGTGAAAGCTGAAAAGTTTAACGGGAACCTGAAGGGAAGTCTCTTCACCCAGAGGGTGGTGAGAGTGTGGAACGAGCTGCCAGCGCAAGTGGTGCCTGCAAGCTCGATCTCAATGTTTAAGAGAAGTTTGGATAGGTACATGGATGGTAGGAAGTATGAAGAGCTGTTGTCCCGGTGCAGCCAATGGGACTAGGCTGTTTAAATGCTGGACTAGATGGGCCAAAGAGCCTGTTTCTGTGCTGTACTTTCCTATGACTCTGAAAGCTCCCCTTCCACTCTGCCACTCACCCATCCACTCATACATTCAGACAGTCCTCCAGTCCTTAGCCCCGAAACCTTATGTTTCTATCCTGCACCCCAGATAAAACAACCCTCTAGAAATCGTGAACGAATTGGTAATTATCTTCCAATGTTCTATAGATTCAGGATCAGTTCCTGAGGACTGGAGGGTAGCTAATGTTATCCCACTTTTTAAGAAAGGAGGGAGAGAGAAAACAGGGAATTATAGACCAGTTAGCCTGACATCAGTGCCGGGGAAGATGCTAGAGTCAATTATAACAGATGAAATAGCGGCACATTTGGATAGCAGAAACAGATCAGTCCAAGTCAGCATGGATTTATGAAGGGGAAATCATGCTTGACTATTCTTCTGGAATTTTTTGAGCATGTAACTATGAAAATGGACAAGGGAGAGCCAGTGGATGTAGTGTACCTGTACTTACAGAAAGCCTTTGATAAGGTCCCACATAGGAGATTAGTGGGCAAAATTAGAGCACATGGTATTGGGGGTAGGGTACTGACAGGGATAGAAAATTGGTTGGCAGACAGGAAACAAAGAGTAGGGATTAATGGGTCTCTTTCAGAATGGCAGGCGGTGACTAGTGGGGTACGGCAAGGCTCGGTGCTGGTATCGCAGCTGTTTACAACATACATTAATGATTTAGATGAAGGGATTAAATAACGTTAGCAAATTTGCAGATGACATAAAGCTGAGTGGCAGTGTGAAATGTGCGGAGGATGTTGAGATAATGCAGGATGACTTGGACAGGTTGGGTGAGTGGGCAGATGCAGTTTAATGTGGATAAATGTGAGGTTATCCACTTTGGTGGCAAGAACAGGAAGGCAGATTACTATTTGAATGGTGTCAAGTTAGGAAAAGGGGAAGTATAACAAGATCTAGGTGTCCTTGCTCATCAGTCACTGAAAGTAAGCACGCAGATACAGCAGGCAGTGAAGAAAGCTAATGGCATGTTGGCCTTCATAACAAGGGGAGTTGAGATTAGGAGCAAAGAAGTCCTTCTGCAGTTGTACAGGGCCCTGGTGAGACTACACCTGGAGCTTGTGTACAGCTTTGGTCTCCAAATTTGAGGAAGTACATCCTTGCTATTGAGGGAATGCAGCGGAGGTTCACGAGGTTAATTCCTGGGATGCTGGGACTGTCATATGTTGAAAGATTGGAGCGCCTGGGCTTGTATACACTGGAATTTAGAAGGAGGAGAGGGGATCTGATTGAAACATTTCAGATTATTAAGAGATTGGGCATGCTAGAGGCAGGAAACATGTTTCTGATGTTGGGGCAGTCCAGAACCAGGGGCCACAATTTGAGAATAAGGGGTAGGCCATTTAGAACGGAGTTGACGAAGAACTTTTTCACCCAGAGAGTTGTGGATCTGTGGACTGCTCTGCCTCAGAAGGCAGTGGAGGCCAATTCTCTGGATGCTTTCAAGAAAGAGTTAGATAGAGCTCTTAATGATAGCGGAGTCAAGGGATATGGGGAGAAGGCAGGAACGGGGTACTGATTGTGGATGATCAGCCATGATCACAGTGAATGGCGGTGCTGGCTCGAAGGGCCGAATAGCCTACTCCTGCACCTATTGTCCATTGTCTATAACCCAAACTTGTCCAACCTTTATAAACTTTCCTCATCCTCCTGCACTCCAGATAAAATAACCCAATTGCAGAGGAGAAGATGACGGCGCGACACAGCGCGCAGCGGCCACTCCGGTGATGAATATCTGTTATCTGTCAAGTAGGGTGCCGTGTACAATTCTGATTTGATGGAGGCAGACGTGAGAGCACGGAGGAACATCTGGTGAAACTTCTGAAATGCCTGTTTCACTGCCTCTGCTGCTGTGTGATCCGAAATCTCCGGAGGGGAAGGCCCCGAATCCTCGGTTTTGCTCGTTGCTCGGCGGCCGGGGCGGGGTCGAAGCGCTCGGCAGAGATGGTGCTCGGTGTCAGAGGGCTGGTCAGAGGCTTGAAGTTTTCGGACGGACTCAGAGTCGGCTGTGGTCGGGTGCTTCCAGGATGCTGCATCGGCAAGTTTGCAACACTGGAGGCTCATGGTAGGGAGAGTCTCTCCCTTCTACTGTCTGCGTGAGATGTTGGGGCTATCGGGACTTTGAGACTTTTTTTTAACCATGCCCATGGTCTGCTCTTTATCAAATTACGGTATTCCGTTGCACTGTTGTAACTATATGTTATAATTATGTGGTTTGTGTCTCTTTTAGTCTTGGTCTGTCCTGTGTTTCCGTGATATTATACTGGAGGAACATTGAATCATTTCTTAATGCATGCATTTCTAAGTGACAATAAACGTGGACTGAATGTCCTCATAATCTAATCTTGTCCAACGTTTTTAAACTTCCCTCGGCCTCCTGCACTCCCAAGAAAAAAATCCCAATCTTGTCCAACCTCAATGTAGAGACAAAAGAGATTTATACTCTCTCAGTCAGGCAGCATCCTGGCCAACCTTTTCTGCATCCTCTCTCAAGTGAGTCTCAGACCAAAGGGCACAGCCTCAAAATAGACAGACGTCCATATTCAACGGATACGAGAAAGAATTTCTCAGCTAGTCTTGTAGGGATTCCCATTCTGTGGTCGATGGATCCCTTGGTTAACGGTAGGGGTCAATGGCATAAAACAGGTTGGTAACTCCTGAGCTACAGCTAGAGTGGTGAATCAGCGGAGTTTGTTGCCACAGACAGCTGTGGAGGCCAAGCCCCTGTCTATGGCCTAGTTACCCGTCCTCGAAATCCAATCAAATGTCCCCACGCCTGTGTAAGTCAGTCCCTGGACCACTTTCTCCCCTAGAGGAGAATCGTGGGAGAGTTCAAGATCTCAAAGTACAAGGACGTCCCCTTAGAACAGAGATGAGGAGGAATTTCTTTAGCCAGAAGGTGGTGAACATGTGGAATTCATTGCCACAGATGACTGTGGAGGACAAACCACTGGTGGAGGCTGATAAGTTCTTGATTAGTCAGAGTGTCAAAGGTTATAGGGAGAAGGCTGGAGAGTGGGTTTGGGAGGGATAATAGATCAGCCATGATGGAATGCGGAGCAGACTCGATGAGCCAAATGGCCTAACTCTGCACCTGTGTCTTATGGTCCTGCAGTCTTAGCCTCCATATCCTTCCTGCAATAGGGTGACCAGACTGCAACAATACTCCAAATGGAGGCTGACTGAAGCTTTATACAGCTGTGAAATGTCGTCTTTACTCAGGTACTGAGTGTACAACCAAGAAGGCAAAGACTTCTCTACACCCTCTTGACCACCCTACCTATCTGCATGGCCATTTGCAGGGAGTTATGAACTTGGACCCCTAGCTTTCCTTTCTACATCAAAGATCCATCCCCTCTGTACCTTGTTCAGCTCTCCTTCACTCACTGCTTTTAGTCAGGAGACATGGCTGAAATATATTTGCTGCTGATTGCAGAGACTTATTTTAAATTAACTCTCTTTTGTTGCTGTCAATTTAACTGGAGGCCACAAGTCCGACCGGGCCATCTCTTTGCCCAACAAGTCTCACCACGCCATCCCTTTGCCTAACGAGTCCCACCGCGCCATCCCTTTGCCCAACAAGACCCACCACGCCATCCCTTTGCCTATCAAGTCCCACCACGCCATCTCTTTGCCTCACAAGCCCCACCACACCATCCCTTTGCCTAACGTCCCACCATGCCATCTCTTTGTCCAAGCCCCACCACACCATCCCTTTGCCCAACAAGTCCCACCGCACCATCCCTTTGCCCAACAAGTCCCACTACACCATCCCTTTGCCTAACAAGTCCCACCATGCCATCTCTTTGCCCAACAAGTCCCACCACGCCATCCCTTTGCCTAACAAGTCCCACCACGCCATCTCTTTGTCCAAGTCCCACCATGCCATCCCTTTGCCTAACAAGTCCCACCATGCCATCTCTTTGCCTAACAAGTCCCATCATGCCATCTCTTTGCCTAACAAGTCCCACCTTGCCATCTCTTTTCCTAATTTGTTGACTATTGAATGAGCACTTGCCTTTGACACCATAATTTTTTAAGCAGTTGAGGGATGTAGTCATTATAACAATCATGTGGGGTACTTTTGCCTTTGGGCAATGATGGGAGATTGGTCAGCTATATCTTATATGCTGCATCCACATCACTGGAGAGCTGTATGATACAGATGTGAGGGGAGGGGAGGCGGCAGTGGAGGGAGGAGTGGGAGACAGGACTCAGAGGGGGGAGTGGGAGGGGTGTTGGGGAGAGTGAAAGGGGGGATTGGGAGGTGTGTGTTGGAGGGCATGCATGGGGGATTGGGAGCGGGGGAGTGCAAGAGCAGAGTGGCAGGGGAGTGGGAGGAGTGTTGGGAGAGGGGAGTGGGGATGAGTGGAAAGAGGAAGCAACAGAGGAAGTGACAGGGAGAGTGGGAGGGGGTGAGGGTGGGTACATGGGAGGAGAGACTGGTAATGGTCATTTAATATCTCTTTCCATTAGGTGTTAACTTAATGGACCCTTGCAACTTGGGTGTATGTTCAACAAAGATTGCTAAGATGAGATATGTTGAGGTTTTTTTTGTAACGTATCTCAACTTCAGACCAATGTGCATTAATGGAAGAGTTTATAGAGAGTCCATACCAGGCAAAATCCTCCCCACCATTGAGTACACTTAACTGCCACAAGAAAACAGCATCCAACATCCACACCCAGGCTCTCAGCTCATTGGACAAAGAGGTCCAAGCAGACTGGGGTCCCACACCATCAGGTTCAGGAACAGTAATTACCCCTCAACCATCAGCATGGATACCTTCACTCTCCTCCACCCTCAACTCATTCTACAACCGTATGGACTCTTTTTCAAGAACTCTGCAACTTGGCACAATCCGTCTTCTTTTGCACACTGGTTGTTTGTCAGCCTTTGTTATTTATAGTCTTTCACAAATTCTATCGTACTTGCAAGAAAACAAATTTCAAGGTCATATCATATATGTACCTTGATAATAAATTTACTTTGAACTTTAACCTTTGATGTAATAGAGATGGGAAAGTGGTGCTAAGTGTCATTGACGCAGTTCAAAGTACATTTATTATCAAAGTAGGTATACGACATCCAATCCTGAGAATCGTCTCCTTACAGGCAGCCACAGAACAACGAAACATAAAAGAACCCATTAAAAAAGTGAAGACTGCCAGACACCCAATGGGCAGAAACAAAATTAAATCGTGCCAACAATAAAAGTAAGCAAATAACTTTCAGAACTGAAGTTGACAGAAGTGAGTGCACTGACACGAAGCCAGTCGTCACTGCAGCCAGTCCAGGAGCCTGTTCGTTGCAGGCCACGGCCTCAGTTCAGCGCACTGCTCAGTAAACCTTGCCAAGCAGCGAGCTGAATACCAGCCCATTCATCACCTCCTGACCTTTTCAATCTGGCCCGGC